>NC_057794.1:1469763-1470873 GCF_018294505.1 Triticum aestivum | reverse complement strand
TGCTCTATGTGGCACGAAGTTTGTCGGCCGAGCCAGTCAATGGACCGGATCGATGGTACCGGAGGGAATTCATTGTAGACCAACGCTCCATCAATGTCCGGTGTGTGTGCTACGTCCACCATAAGACAAACATAGTTTCGTCAACCCTAAAACCCTTAAACCCTAAACCCTGATAACCTTAACCCCCCCCCCACTAAACCGTAAAAACATTCAAATTTTTTCCCCACATGGAAACCATTATGCATGCATTCTCTATGGGGTCATGGGATGCCATGAAAAAAGTTTGGGATTATACATGCAAGTACGATCTCTGACACGCGCATTTCCGGCCTAGCAAGTCAACACCCCGAAAGCACTAGTTGCTTTCCTCACCTGTATGAAACCAACCCAACATTGATCCGGTCCAATGGATGGATGCATGCTCTATGTGGCACGAAGTTTGTTGGCCGAGCCATTCAACGAATCGGATCGATGCTACCGGAGGGTATCCATTGTAGACCAACGCTCCACCAATGTCCGATGTGTGTGCTACGTCCACCGTAAGACAAACATAGTTCCGTCAACCCTAAAACCCTTAAACCCTAAACCCTGATAACCCTAAACCCCCCCCCCACTAAACCGTAAAAACATTCAAAATTTTGCCCAACATGGAAACCATTATGCATTCATTCTCTATGTGGTCATTTGATTCCATTAAGAAAGTTTGGGATCATTAGTACATATACATGCAAGTACGTTCTCTGACACGCGCATTTCCGGGCTTGCATGTAAACACTCAACCCTAAACCCTGATAACCCTAACCCCTGATAACCCTAAACCCCTAAACCCCTAAACCCTAATAACCCTAAACCCCTAAACCCTAAACCCCGTAAACCCCACACCGAGTTCACAAGATTTTCTTATTTCTTTATATCATTTATCCAAATCTCACATAACTCACGCGGCCCACCCCTCCCTAAATCCCGCGATTACAGCTCCGCATTCTAACCACCCGGGCCGTCCGCACCTCCCACGACCGCTTCAAGATCAGATCGGAGACGCCGGTCGCCCACGGAATACAGGAGTCGGCGGCCACCACTCGCCGCCCACCGCCAACTTGATCTGAGGGC
>NC_057794.1:1464241-1465284 GCF_018294505.1 Triticum aestivum | reverse complement strand
GTTACAGTTCTATGCTTACATTATTTTATTATAAACGACGTCAGGCTCCCAGAAAACCCTTTACAAGCATGCATGAGAAATCATAATAATCGCGTTAACACATATAAAATGCAGTCTTGTCTCAAAAAATAAATACAATAAAATTCAGCCCGTGGAGCAGCTGCATGCATGCTTCTTTTTATTAAGCGGATTTTATTCTGTCCAAAAGGAAAAAAAACATGCGCCGGGAGAATAAGCACTCCTGCAATTTGCTGTCACCCAACAAATTTCCGGAATTGTTAATGAGATGTCTGTACACTTTGCAGGTGTACCAATATGGGTTTATATCAGATCACGAATGGTAATATGCAGGGTAATATTGGTGGGTGCAGGCGCGAGCGTGCATGATATGATATTGACTCGTGGGTCGGTGGGTGGTTGATGGTGGGGACACGTGGCAAGTTGTCGGTGGGGCCTGGGCCAGCCTGCCTGACTGCGCGCCTACGTGGACGGAAGCGGCATCTCGAGGAGGACTGGCAGCGCGTGCCGCGGGTGGGCCACATTTCTGCGTGTGTTTTTTTTATTAGCCGATGAAGTAGAAAAAAAGGAGGAAATCAAAAGGCGCTGGCAGAGCACAACAGAGGCTATTTTTTTAAATAATACATTTTTTTATTAATTTTCAAAAATATTATGCCCAAAAAATTATTTTCAAAAATAATACACCGTCGGCCCATAGCAGGCCGACTGGATCTAGTCGGCCCACAGCAGGCCGACTGGCATCCTATCTGCTTGCTGCTGGCCGATTGGCCTGTCGGCCGCTAGCTCAAGTCCAGTCGGCCAACTGTGGGCCGACAGGGTCCAGTCGGCCTGCTGTGGGCCGACTGGAACTAATTGGTCTGCTGTGGGCCGACTGGTGCATGCATCCCATATTACAATTTTTTTTGCCCCGTACAATATTATAGATTTGTTTTTCAAAACTATGATGTTTTTTCGCGCAACCCTTTCCACGCCATATGTTTGCCCGCCAACGTTTTCCCGCCATATGTTTCCGCCACCCGTTTCCC
>NC_057794.1:1461810-1464231 GCF_018294505.1 Triticum aestivum | reverse complement strand
CTGGTACCTATCTACAATTGAACTTTCTATATCCAATTTTTTATTTGGTACTAATGGTTCATTATATTTTAAAAAAAATAGGCTGTCATGGAAATTTGTGCTCCTCAACGACCGTCCGAGAATTCTAATAATTTTCCAAGAAAAAAAGATGAACATGTGCATCAACATGATTCGTATCGAGCACCATCACAAGGACAGCAATTTAGTAGCCAGCAAGTATGTACTCCAAAGACTATTTGTTTTTGCAATATCACAAATAGGTGTCATGGAATCTCATTCATTTAGCTATTGTTATCAACGGGGTTTTATTTTGTTTACACAGATTGAAATGGTAGTTGAAGTCATGAATGCACGCATTGCTGATCATGAAAAGAAGGTAGGCAGGAAGTTAATGGAAATTGAGCACAGATTTGATGTCAAATACCAGACTCTAGGTGAAGACTTGATCGACATGAAGACTAAAACTGGCACTAATCCTAGGTTGTCGAAGGCCGAGGACGAAATTTATGGACTTCTTTCAAATATTTGAATTCTTTAAAAACAAACTTCCATGAAGTTTTATTGAATTCATGAACTTTTTTAACCACATGAAATATTTTCAAATTCATAAAAAAATCAAATTTCACTAACTTTTTTTAAATTCAAGATCTTTTTTAGTTCATCTTTTTTCAAAATCATGAATTTTATTCAAATTCACAAACTTTTTTTAAAATCACAAGCTTTTTTCAAATTCACAAACTTTTTTCGAGTCCACTATTTTTTCCAAATCATGAAGTTTTTTTAAAAAATCACAAACATTCTTAAAATTCATGATTTTTTACAAATTATAAAAAAATCTTAAATTTAATGGTTTGTAAAAATGGAAATTCGTTTTCAATAGAAAATGACCGAAATAAAAAATAAGTTGACCCGTACCCGTGTAGAAATCGCGAACGGTCAAAGCTACCTATAGGTGGAGAATTGGAATTGCTAGCGATCAGAGATTTAGGTCGTGGCATATCTACAGATTGTGTATGCGCGACAGCTATTTCTCGCTTTAAGCGAGCCGGAAGGGACCATCTCGCGTCGAGACGCTACAGTATTCGTGAACTTTTTTGAACACATGAATTTTTTTCAAAATCATAAAGTTTTTCAAATTTCACAAAATTTTTAGAAATTCATCAACTTTTTGAGCTCATGTTTCTTTAAAAATCATGAATTTTAATCAAATTCACAAACTTTTTTTCAAACTCACAAGATTTTTTCAAATACATGAACCTTTTTCAAATTCACAAACTTTTTTTGAGTTCACTATTTTTCCAATCATGAATTTAAAAAAAATCACAAACATTCTTAAAATTCATGATTTTTAAAAAAGTATAAAAACTTTCTTCAAATTAATGATTTGTAAAAATGAAAATTCATTTTCAGTAGAAAATGACCGAAATAAGAAATAAGTCGACCCATACCCGTGTAGAAATCGCGAACAGTCGGAGCTACCTATCAAAGATTTAGGTCGTGGCCCATCTACATATTGTGTAAGTGCGAGAGCTATTTCTCGCTTTAAGCGAGCCGGGCGAACCCTCTCGCGTCGAGACGCTACAGTATTGGGCCAGCCCACCAGCGCTTATTTTTGGGAAAAATAAAGACTAGAAAGTCTGTCCACGCAACGGATCAAACTTGGTTCTCCTCGTTGCGAGGCAATGCTGCTAGCCCACTGCACAAGCATTGAGTTCTTGTCCAATATGATTCTAGAGCAGCTTGCCACCAGTGAAACGTGCTTTCTTTTTGTTATAGGCAACGAGTATCGCTGGTCTGCTGACTGCTGAGCATATGATTCTACAGCAGCTTGCCACCGGTGATCGACCCACTGGGCACCCAAAGAGAAGGAACCCTCACAGGATCATAGCTGAAGTGAGATCCCTGAAGAAACTGTCAGGTATTGGAGAACCTGCCGCCCTCTAACGCAACCATGTAGCGATGGATGTGCTCGTCCTCCTCCCTGACACGGTGACGTACCACCTCCGGCGGGGCCGGCTCCCTCCGCACCGAAACTGGCCCACGCGAACGCCACCAAATGAGATCAGGGTCGACGACGGGACCCGGGGCCGGGTTCCTCATCAAGCGGCGCGCCCCTCCAGGTAGCACCTCCCAGTGCCAGCCCGGCGGAGCCCAGTCCCGGACATGGGTTAGTCGGACGTCGTCGCGGACGGGTCGACGGCGAGGATGCGGGCCGGGCATCGTCGAGAACAAATACTAGCTATATGCCCGCAAAAAGTAACATTTTTTTAATGATTGGATTTTGATAACTAAAATTTCTAACATTTCTACATAACTAACATTTCTATAACATTTCTAATATTTCTAGAACTAAAAAAAAAGAAAAAGTTCTAACTTTTTTATAACTATTTCTATAACTAAAAAACAGAAAAAATTTCTAAC
>NC_057794.1:1455658-1459597 GCF_018294505.1 Triticum aestivum | reverse complement strand
CCTCCTCATTTTGACGGCCCTTGGAGATGCTTCCTTCTGGCCTAGCACAGTTATGAACATATTTCTTTAAGACTCCCATGAACCTCTCAGAGGGGAACATATTGTGTAGAAATACAGGACCCAAAACGTTAATCTCTTCGTACAAGGAAATGGAGAGGGGAACATATTGTGCAGCGCAAATGGAGAGTTCCAAACAATGGAAAGAAGTGGCAGGCTTTGGCTGAGTTTGCAGCCAGCCTCATCCACCCATCGTACAAGGAAATGAAGCAGAAGATCAACAAGAAATTGGACCACAAACTATGGGGGGACAGCCCACTGCCAAACAACCTCATCGAGTACGCAGCGAAAGATGCGTACGTCACCTACAAGGCATGGAAAAAAATCGAAATCGTCAAAGAAGGTTTGAAGTACTAGCAAGAGGCGGAGGATCGTTGGGATGACCCCTACTACTGGGGATATTGAGTTGTTTGTGGTATTATGTGTCTCGGTTTGCAGTTATGTGGTTGAACAAGTTTGCTTTTGTAATGCTGAACAAGTTTGCTTTTGTTACGTTGAACAAGTTTGCTTTTGTAATGATGAACAAGTTTGCTTTTGTTATGTAGTTATGTGATTGTTATGATGCTGGTGCAGAACACTTATGGTTGTGATGTGATGCAAAATCCTTCAACTTTTGGTGATCATTTAGTTCAAGTTTTGGTCAGATCATACAGAATGTTGTCTAGAAGTTTTTGTGATCATTTAGTAGTTTTTTTATACAGAAGCCTTTCACTATAACTGAAAAAGCTGAAGTTCTCAGCATGAAGAATCACACAACACAGCACCTACATTATGATGATACACTATCAACTGCAGACCTGAATGCATCCAATTCGGCCTTTCCCAAGCAGTGATGGTAACTGAAAGTATAACAACTAAAAACGCAGCTCTACTATATGTGTCCAATAGTGCCATCATAACAGAACTTTGAAAAGTCCTATATTATACAGTAGCAAGCATCACAAGTTTCAGATGGTTTTCTAGAAAGTATTTTCCAGAAAAGTGGATTGGTGGCACAAAATTGCTACACCCAGTCGATCTACCTAGCATTATCAGCATGGATACCATTGAGACGTGAACAGAAACTGGGGTACCTGCGCTGTCCTGCGGTGGTTGAGGAGATGGATCCGGCCGATCCCGTTCGGGGGGCGCGGGGGTGGAGTCGCCGACGGCATGCAAGGGCGGCGGACAGAGGGGGGCGAGTGGGGGATCTGGCGATGGAGGGAGGGAGGCCACAGTTCGAGGGGAATAGGTGGAGTGGGGGAGGGTTCTAATGGCCTACTTCGGATGGGCCTAATTCGGATGGGCCGTCTCGTTGTCTGCGCCTGAGGCATGCATGCATGGGAATGGCGGCGATGTGGGTTTGCATGCGCGGGTGGCGGACGTGAACTTTATATATCCGAACTATGTTATGATTTCTACCCAAAAACAAGCTCATGTGCGACGCACGCCTCTCGCATCGGCTCTCCACCACTTCCTGCACCACTCCCTCCCTCTCAGATCTCATCCAAAACAACCGCTATGACGCGACGCTCCCAGAGCTAGGGTATGATGACGACGCGCGAGAAGCATATGTGGGTTGTCGCTGCCGGCGACGAAGTGCTGATGGGGAGGCTTCAGGAACTCAACGGCTGGTTCCCGACGGCGAAGGCCCTCAACGACGCGTCGGAAATGGTGAGAGACAAGCTCAGGGGAGAAGAAATCCTCCGCTGCTTCCCCAACTACGAGCGCCAGCCGGTGATGGGGGTGCTCCTCTGGGTGATGCTGGAGGCGGAGTCTCTGGATCCAGAGCAGAGGGAGAAGTGGAAGGTGTTCCGCTCCCTCCGCTACCGCCTGATCCAGCCGCGGGCGCCGCCGCCGGCGTAGCCACAGGCGCCACCGCAGGCGGTGGTGATGGGGATTCCGTCTCCTGGATCCAGATGGCTCCCAATCGAAATGGAGGAGGACGAAGTGCTAGCTGTGACTCCAAGACGCAGGGCCAGGACGCCAGCGACTCCAACCACGCTTCCCCGCCGCTCCCCTTGCTTCCCGAGGCGCTCGCCTTGCCTCCTTGCCCTCTCCCACCGCCAGTAGGACGCTCACCGGCTGGTAGCCGTTTCTGGTTAATGGCCTGTGTTGGCCTTTTGGTGGGTTGTTTTTCATGTTGGTTGTGGGTTCTGTTCCGTTCTGTAATGTCTAGTACTTTGTTATAATTTCTACCCGTCTATTTGATATGTCGTTGGTTAACTGGAAATTGTTTTTTGACGTTGTATGGTTTTGTAGGCATTGTATGGTTTTGTAGGCTATAATGATTACACACACATGTAGATGAAAGGCACGAAAAAATAGTTTCAACAAAGACAACATAAATGATTTTTTACAAGTTTTATAGATGGAAACTTCTTTAGATGCAATGCCATCTCACAAACAACTCAGAAACAACTTTACGATTGGTCATAAAACACATGCATTGTTGTTCAACGAACTGTCTCATGAATAAATTGTACCATAAGTGCGAACATAGTGTGAAACTGAAAAAAATGTTTGTTTGCAACAAAATAATCCTGGTTTGAAGCTTAAACTGGTCTTGTAGTCCTAGGTGCTAGTACTTTATTACAAGTTTTAGAGTGGTTGGGCTTTTTTAGAATTGTTTTCGACTCTGAAAACAATTGAGCCTACTCCATATGGTCTTCTGCACTGCCAAAATCCAGTGATCTCTTGCGTTGCGTCGTTGGAGATTGCGTCGGGCTTGGCGACGACCCATGTGCTTCAATCTTTTTCTCTTTAACATCAATGTAACCATACAACTGAAGTTGTTCTTGGTCTTTCTCCGCCAACTCTCTAGCAAGACCCTCCATTTCTTGGATTCTCACTTCCTGTAGAAAACCATAGGAATTGTATTAGGAAGAAATCAAAAAAGACGTAGCCATAAACTAGATGCATGTAACATTTAAAATTTAAACCTCTGGATCAATGTCATCCTCGGGAAAACAACCCGTAGTTCTATTGTACACAATGTACAGGTGACATGTCTTGCTGCCATTCAGATCAGAAAGCATTTTTTCTACATCATATGGTCCTGCAATCAAGAACATTCCTTCTGGCAGCTTCCACGCGGACCCGGCAAAGAAGTAGTACAGTTCTGCTCCCATTTTGCAACCAAAAGAATCTCTTATTTCACTCATAATGAGATCGTAGGTCACTTTGGCGGGTTCGAAAATTTTGACTTCTGCCGGGTGTTCATCAAAGTATGCTCTCGGGACATGTGACATCTCATCATCCCTACTAAAAAAAATTCCATGAGCAGCACCTAGTATCTCACATCAGAGTTAATACATTCAATGAGTAAAGGGGCAAACATAATTTTGTATGTGCATAGCAACATTGCGGCGTTGTTACCTGCTTTTGTGGAATGTATCCTTCATGTGGAGTGACTGGGGATTGTGCCATCTCAAACCTTCTCACCTTGTTATGTGGAATGTATCCTTCATGTGGTGTGACTGGGGACTCTGCCATCACAGGTTTCTTATTCTGCGTATGAAACGTCGACAGTGGGTTTACACACAAGTTTTGAAAGGTCATACCATATCTTGGGTATGCATCGTTGCGAGGTACTTACAAGGGGAGAATTGACAATATGTTGTTGGGGTGGACTGATGTGGCATTGAACGGGTGACTCTATCGCAATGTCTCGAGTGAATGGCGTGGTGTGACTGGGGACTCTGCCATCACAGGTTTCTTATTCTGCGTATGAAACGTCGACAGTGGGTTTACACACAAGTTTTGAAAGGTCATACCATATCTTGGGTATGCATCGTTGCGAGGTACTTACAAGGGGAGAATTGACGATATGTTGTTGGGGTGGACTGATGTGGCATTGAACGGGTGACTCTATTGCAATGTCTCGAGTGAATGGCGACTGTG
>NC_057794.1:1445150-1453955 GCF_018294505.1 Triticum aestivum | reverse complement strand
AAGTTTGTCGGCCGAGCCAGTCAATGGACCGAATCGATGGTACCGGAGGGAATTCATTGTAGACCAACGCTCCATCAATGTCCGGTGTGTGTGCTACGTCCACCATAAGACAAACATAGTTCCGTCAACCCTAAAACCCTTAAACCCTAAACCCTGATAACCTTAACCCCCCCCCCACTAAACCGTAAAAACATTCAAATTTTTGCCCCACATGGAAACCATTATACACGCAAGTACGATCTCTGACACGCGCATTTCTGACCTAGCATGTCAACACCCCGAAAGCACTAGCTGCTTTCCTCACCTGTATGAAACCAACCCAACATTGATCCGGTCCAATGGATGGATGCGTGCTCTATGTGGCACGAAGTTTGTTGGCTGAGCCATTCAACGAATCGGATCGATGCTACCGGAGGGTATCCATTGTAGACCAACGCTCCACCAATGTCCGATGTGTGTGCTACGTCCACCGTAAGACAAACATAGTTCGGTTAACCCTAAAACCCTTAAACCCTAAACCCTGATAACCCTAAACCCCCCCCCCACTAAACCGTAAAAACATTCAAAATTTTGCCCAACATGGAAACCATTATGCATTCATTCTCTATGTGGTCATGAGATTCCATTAAGAAAGTTTGGGATCATTAGTACATATACATGCAAGTACGTTCTCTGACACGCGCATTTCCGGGCTTTTATGTAAACACTCAACCCTAAACCCTGATAACCCTAACCCCTGATAACCCTAAACCCCTAAACCCCTAAACTCTAATAACCCTAAACCCCTAAACCCTAAACCCCGTAAACCCCGCACCGAGTTCACAAGATTTTCTTATTTCTTTATATCATTTATCCAAATCTCACATAACTCACGCGGCCCACCCCTCCCTAAATCCCGCGATTATAGCTCCGCATTCTAACCACCCGGGCCGTCCGCACCTCCCACGACCGCTTCAAGATCAGATCGGAGACGCCGGTCGCCCACGGAATACAGGAGTCGGCGGCCACCACTCGCCGCCCACCGCCAACGTGATCTGAGGGCTCGGGCATCAGTGTTCTTCTCGCCGCCTCCTCCTCGCGTGAACGCGCCATTTTTCCTTTGCGCCGTCGACCGCGCTATACCGGCACTTATAGTTTCCGACGCACTAACCGCCGCCATCTACTCGGTGGCACCATCTCCAAGATAAGGTATTAGCTGATCGTAACTCTTTATGATCGTTGTCCGCTGATGCTTTAGTTGTTGAACCCTCATAGGTTTTGCACCCAAATAGGTTTTGTGCTTAAACCCATAAGTGGATCATATGTTAAATGACCCAGTTAATTTTTGTTAAAATTAATTCTCTGCTAATTTTGTTATACATTTTCCAATTTTGTTCAGATTAATTGAGCCTGATTTTATCATTGCATACGAGGCAGCAATGTCAGTTTCAGATACGAACCTTAATAATGGAGAAAAGCCCATCTCCGAAATTACCGATGCGGTAAGTAATTTACTGTTTGTGTACAATCGTTTCGTACACATAATTCATGTGTATTCAGTAATATTTAATGGCATGTAACAGGAACTCGCCGAAAAGCATGGTCATATGAAGTTAGTATGCTCACAGACAAGGTTCGGAAAAACCATGAAACTGTTGTCACAAGACCACAAAAAGTACATCATATCAGAAACCAGTCTTGGCGGTCTAACCCAAATGCATGAAGTGACTCTACAGCGCATAATGTTGGTTAGACTAGCCAAGAACATAGATATGGACACGCAATCCATTACCATCGGTAAAACGCCAATTCCTATAACAAAAGAGGACGTGCAAGGTATATTTGGCATTTCGATAGAAGGGGAGGATATAGAGCCACATCTGGAAATGCAAACCGACACAGAATTGTTTTACTCGATCCAGTTCAGAATCCTCCTCCGATCTATTCGTCGCCGCTCGCCGCTCCTGACCTTCTCCGTCCTCGACCTGCCCGGCGAGAGGAATAAATTCATCGTCCTCGTCCTCCACCCAACCAACCCCAGCCTCCACGCCGTCACCGAAGAAGAAGAAGGCCGGATCTGCGCCGGCTGAATCGGCGGAGACCGCGGCGGGCGATCCCATCTCTTCGCGCGTACCATCCTTAAGGTATGAATTCGGCTTGGCGTTCTGCTCGTTCTCTTGGCCGTTGCGCCCCTCCACCGTGCATGCAGTACAACCTCAACCCCACAAGATCCGGGTATGGACTAGAACAACGAATGGAAAGCTTCATCGTGGCATAGTTTCTCTTGAGCTAATCGCATCATGTTTGTTTAAGTAAGATGTTGACGTTTGAGATGAGATATACTAAAGGAAGATGAGATACTGGTTCCATAGTTCACTTAATTTAGTTTATTAAAGTCATCATCACTTTAGGTTTGCATAGCGCATGAAATATAGTTTAAAGGAAGATGAGATACTACTTGTTGGACGTTGATGATTGGTTTCCCTCACATGTCAAACCAGCAAAGTCTTTTCCATGCACTTGTCTTTGCCTATGAGCTATTTTACACCTACAACATTGATAAACAGAAAGATGTTGATGATTGGTTTCCCTCACATGTCATATGCAGGAAGACATGGCGTATGCAAGTGATGAGAGTATGTTCGAGTATGTAAATGTTGTCAGCAAGATGTTTGATAGTGAGGCTGAAGGCTATGAATTCTACAACAAATATGCTCTTGAAAAAGGTTTTAGTGTGAGGAAAAGCTACGTTGAGTGGGATGGATCCAACAAATACATAATTTTAAGGAAAATTGTGTGTAGTCGTCAAGGGTTTCGCGAAGATAAGCACATGAAAAGAAAGATGGAAGATAGAAAGAGGAGGCCACGAAGTTTAACTCGTGTTGGGTGTAATGCTAAATTGGTCATTACGAGACAGGAGGAAACCGGTCGGTGGTTTGTCAAGGATTTCATCGATGAGCACAGCCATCCTCTAGCCCCACGGGATCTTTCTTGTCTGCTTCGTTCGCACAGACGAATTAGCGATGAGCAGAAAGCGGACATTGCGGACATGGAAAATGTGGGATCCGCAAATACCGTATTATGGATATTTTGTGCTTTCAATACGGTGGATTTGATAAGGTTGGATGCATGAAGAGGGACATTTATAATTTCTGCCATGCTAATAAGCAGGAGACAATCGGTGCCGGTGATGCTAAAACGGTGATCATGCACATGATGGCGAGGCGAGAGCGAGATGTGGATTTTTTTCTTCAAGTACTTGGTAGACGAGCATGGCCATCTGAAGGGACTGTTCTGGGCTGATAGTCAATCGCGACTTGACTACGAGGCTTTCGGAGACGTCATTGTTTTCGATAGCACATACAGAACCAACAAATACAATCTGCCATTCGTGCCTTTTGTTGGGTTGAATCACCACCGCAGCACTGTTATATTTGGATGTGGTATAATTTCTCTTGAAACAAGCCAGGCATACGAGTGGATGTTGCGGACCTTTTCTGATTGCATGGCACAGAAGCATCCGATATCTGTGATCACAGATGGGGACCTTGCAATGCAGAGAGCAATAAGAGTGGCCTGGCCAGACTCAAACCATAGACTATGTATATGGCACATTCAGCAGAACATTGTACGCCATCTGCATGATGACGACGTAAAGGAGGAATTCAGATCTTTCATTATGATACTTCTTCCATTGAAGAGCATGAGATAAAATGGATACAATTCTTACAACGGAATAAAGTAACCAGTGAGGAGTCTTGGTTGCATCAGATGTATCAGATGAGAAAGTTGTGGTGTGCTCCATATCTTGAGGGGCGTTGTTTCCTAGGATTGAGCAGCAATCAGAGGAGTGAGAGCTTGAACTCTGTGCTACATACGCATCTTGAGGGTAAGATGTCGTTGTTTGAAATGCTAGAGCACTATGAGCGTTGCCTTGCGTCGCGACGGATTAACGAAGCTCTCCATGACGTCGAAGCCTTGCAGTCCGTTCCATTTACAGAGGAAAATGCTTCGCCGCTTGAGAAACACGCCGCAACAGTTTTCACACCTAGTGTCTTTAAGATGGTCTTATGGAGCATAGATGATGTCAGCAAATGTCAGATTAGAGAGATACTAGATGGATCAGAAGATTCCACTTATGTTGTGTCCAAGCAGGAAAGAATGGATAGAAAGTTTGGAGTGCGCATTGAAGAGCAAGGAGGTCTTTTGCACAGGGTGAGTTGTTCTTGCCGTAAGCGGGAATGCGCAGGCACACCACGTTCCCACATTTTTTACATATTGGGGATTTTAAAACAAACAATTCTGCCCGGTTGTTGCGTTCCCACTAGGTGGACTATGAATGCAAAATGTGCATATGCACCTACCAGAAAAAACCAGATGTATGACTATTCGGTAAGCCTGCAGAGGTACCGCGAATTGCAGAATTGTAGTCACACCGCAAGTTTCCAGGCATGCCACTCTGATGAGGACTATCACCGTCTAAAGATGCTTTTGCAAGCACAACATCATGGCAAGCAATCAAGTTTTGAACAAGCTGACAGCAAGGAGTCAACTAATGCTCAGCATAACAGCATTAGGTTTGGCCCGTTGATGCCGCACTCGCAGAAAGTTGATAAGGTTCTGGATCCCGTGCATGTGCCAGGACGAGGTGCACCGAAGAAAAGGCTGCAGGCAAAGACAAAGAAGTCAAGATCACAGAATATCTGTGGCTATTGCAAGAAACCAGGTCACAATCGACGTAAATGCGCTAAATTGCTAGAGGTACGAAATATGTTCATATTTTTTTTGCATGTGTTTTACTCATAATTGATGTCCATGTGATTTATTGTATTCTTCTGTGTAGGATCTCGAGGCTGAACTGTGATATCTACATACAGCATGAACCGACGATGAGCCAGAGAAAGTCGTGTGCCATTCAGCTTTGTGTGACGTGGTCTTTACATTCTATTTCATCGTGACAGTAATTTAGTGAAGTGTGGTTGTACTGCCATGTTACTGTATTAGTTCGACATCTTCCGTTTCCATTTTCTGTGTGTATCATTTGATGTCCAACTTTAAGAATGATGATGTATTTCGACAAATTGGGCACTATGATTCTTCACCCTTACTATGGTTGTTATGCATATTCATAATCATCATGCATATTCTTCATTTACAGAGCAATAATGACTGACGTATTTTTTAAATAAGCGGGGCCCACTGGGGTGTGCTTGGAAATCTTTGAAAAACCTCCATGCACGTTCATCTTTGCTGCATGCAAATCGGGCGGCAGCCGCTGTGCCAGTAGCTGTCAAGGCCTTGATGAATCACTATTCACATGCAGGTCCCCGACTCTTGCATGCAGGTCCCCGACTCTTGCATGCAGGTCCCCGAGTCTTGCATGCAGGTCCCCTTGAGGCATAGACCGATGTTTTCAGCAGTCAGTCTAGAGGGCATTATAAATTCAAAAAAAATCAAAAAAATACAAAAACTTGGAAACCTAGTTTTGTTTGTGGAAGAGATCATGTGTGCCAAAACTGAGGTGATTTGGAGGTGGTCGAAAAAATGCCCGCATTCCCGGAGGGACCATTTGGTCTAACTTAAGCCAGTTTTTGAAAAAACGTGAATTTTTCCACCACCTCCAAATCACCCAAATTTTCTTGTACATGGTGACCCACATGTGCAAAACATGTGTATGCAAGAAAATTTTGAAAAAAATTATTTTACAATGCCCCCTTGAGGCATAGATCGATGTTTTCAGCAGTCAGTCTAGAGGGCATTATAAATTCAAAAAAATACAAAAACTTGGAAACCTAGTTTTGTTTGTGGAAGAGATCATGTGTGCCAAAACTGAGGTGATTTGGAGGTGGTCAAAAAAATGCCCGCATTCTGGAGGGACCATTTGGACTTAAGCCAGTTTTTGAAAAAACGTGAATTTTTCCACCACCTCCAAATCACCCAAATTTTCTTGTACATGGTCACCCACATGTGCAAAACATGTGTATGCAAGAAAGTTTTCTTGTACATGGTCACCCACACCAAGATCAATCTATGGAGTCATCTAGCAACGAGGGAGGAGTGGATCTACATACCCTTGTAGATCGCGCGCGGAAGCGTTCAAGAGAACGGGGTTGATGGAGTCGTACTCGTCGTGATCCAAATCACCGATGATCCTAGCGCCGAACGGACGGCACCTCCGCATTCAACACACGTATGGAGCAGCGACGTCTCCAACTTCTTGATCCAGCAAGGGGGAAGGAGAGGTTGATGGAGATCCAGCAGCATGACGGCGTGGTGGTGGAAGTAGCGGGATTCCAACAGGGCTTCGCCAAGCGCTGCGGGAGGAGGGAAATGTGTCATGGGAGGGAGAGGGAGGCGCCAGGGCTTAGGTATTGTTGCCCTCCCTTCCCCCCACTATATATAGGGCCAAGGGAGAGGGGGAGGCGCAGCCTTGGCCCTTCCTCCAAGGAAGGGTGCGGCCAAGGGGGGAGGAGTCCATCCTCCCCAAGACACCTCGGAGGTGCCTTCCCCTTTTAGGACTCTCCCCTCCTCTTGTCCCTTTGGCGCATGGGCCTCTAGGGGCTGGTTCCCTTGGCCCATGTAGGCCAAGGCGCACCCCCTACAGCCCATGTGGCCCACGGAGCAGGTGGCCCCACCCGGTGGACCCCCGGGACCCTTCCGGTGGTCCCGATACAATACCGGTGACCCCGAAACTTGTCCCGATGACCGAAATAGCACTTTCTATATATAATTCTTTACCTCCGGACCATTCCGGAACTCCTCGTGACGTCCGGGATCTCATCTGGGACTCCAAACAACTTTCGGGTTACCGCATACTAATATCTCTATAACCCTAGCGTCACCGAACCTTAAGTGTGTAGACCCTACGGGTTTGGGAGACATGCAGACATGACCGAGATGACTCTCCGGTCAATAACCAACAGCGGGATCTGGATACCCATGTTGGCTCCCACATGTTCCACGATGATCTCATCGGATGAACCACGATGTCAAGGACTTAATCAATCACGTATACAATTCCCTTTGTCTAGTGGTACGATACTTGCCCGAGATTCGATCGTCGGTATCCCAATACCTTGTTCAATCTCATTACCAGCAAGTCTCTTTACTCGTTCCGTAACACATCATCCTGTGATCAACTCCTTGATCACCTTGTGCACATTATGATGATGTCCTACCGAGTGGGCCCAGAGATACCTCTCCGTCACACGGAGTGACAAATCCCAGTCTCGATTCGTGCCAACCCAACAGACACTTTTGGAGATACCCGTAGTGTACCTTTATAGCCACCCAGTTACGTTGTGACGTTTGGCACACCCAAAGCACTCCTACGGTATCCGGGAGTTGCACAATCTCATGGTCTAAGGAAATGATACTTGACATTAGAAAAGCTTTAGCATACGAACTACACGATCTAGTGCCTTGCTTAGGATTGGGTCTTGTCCATCACATCATTCTCCTAATGATGTGATCCCGTTATCAACGACATCCAATGTCCATGGTCAGGAAACCGTAACCATCTATTGATCAACGAGCTAGTCAACTAGAGGCTTACTAGGGACATGGTGTTGTCTATGTATCCACACATGTATCTGAGTTTCCTATCAATACAATTCTAGCATGGATAATAAACGATTATCATGAACAAGGAAATATAATAATAACTAATTTATTATTGCCTCTGGGGCATATTTCCAACAGTCTCCCACTTGCACTAGAGTCAATAATCTAGTTCACATCGATATGTGATTAACACTCAAGGTCACATCCCCATGTGACTATAAAGAGTTTACTAGAGTCAATAATCTAGTTCACATTTACCATGTGATTAACACTCGATGAGTTCTGGATTTGATCATGTTATGCTTGTGAGAGAGGTTATAGTCAACGGGTCTGAACCTTTCAGATCCGTATGTACTTCACAAATCTCTATGTCATCTTGTAGATGCAACTACTATGCTACATTTGGAGCTATTCCAAACAACTGTTCTACTATACGAATCCAGTTTACTACTCAGAATAATCTGGATTAGTGTCAAAGTTTGCATCGGCGTAACCCTTTACGACGAACTCTTTTACCACCTCCATAATCAAGAAAATTCCTTAGTCCACTAGTTACTAAGGATAACTTTGACCGCTGTCCTGTGATCCATTCTTAGATCACTCTTGTACCCCTTGACTGACTCATGGCAAGGCACATTTCAGGTGCGGTACACAGCATAGCATACTGTAGAGCCTATGTCTTAAGCATAGGGGACGACCTTCGTCCTTTCTCTCTATTCTGCCGCGGTCAGGTTTCGAGTCTTACTCAATGTTCACACCTTACAACGCAAGCAAGAACTCCTTCTTTGCAGATCCATTTTGAACTCCTTCAAAATCTTGTCACGGTATGTATTAATTTGAAAGTACCATTAAGCGTTTTGATCTATCCTTATAGATCTTGATGCTCAATGCTCAAGTAGCTTAATCCAGGCTTTCCATTGAAAAACACTTTCCAAATAACCCTATATGCTTTCCAGAAATTCTACGTTATTTCTGATCAACAATATGTCAACAACATATACTCATCAGAAATTCTATAGTGCTCCCACTCACTTCTTTGGAAATACAAGTTTCTCATAAACTTTGTATACACCCAAAATCTTTGATCATCTCATCAAAGCATACATTCCAACTCCGAGATGCTTACTCCAGTCCTTAGAAGGATTGCTGGAGCTTTGCATACTTATTAGCATCTTTCAGGATTGACAAAACCTTCCGTTTGTATCACATACAACCTTTCCTCAAGAAAATCGTCGAGGAAACAATGTTTTGACATCCTATCTA
>NC_057794.1:1441616-1444791 GCF_018294505.1 Triticum aestivum | reverse complement strand
AAGATTTCATAAATAATGCAGTAATCGCTAATATAATTCCAACAGACTCTTAGCACCACTACGAGTGAGAAAGTCTCACCGTAGTCAACTCCTTGAACTTGTCGGAAAACATCTTAATGACAAGTCGAGCTTTCTTAATGGTGATACTTACCATCATTGTCCGTCTTCCTTTTAAAATCCATATGTACCTAACAGCCTTACGACCATCAAGTAGTTCTTCCAAAGTCTACACTTTGTTTTCATATATGGATCCTCTCTCAGATTTTATGGCCTCGAGCCATTTATCGGAATCCGGGCCCACCATCGCTTCTCCATTGCTCGTAGGTTCATTGTTGTCTAGCAACATGACTTCCAAGACAGGATCACGTACCACTCTGAAGTAGTACGCATCCTTGTCATCCCACGAGGTTTGGTAGTGACTTGATCTGAAGTTTCATGATCACTATTATAAGCTTCCACTTCAATTGGTGTAGGTGCCACAGGAACAACTCCCTGTGCTCTGCCACACACTAGTTGAAGAGACAGTTCAATAACCTCATCAAGTCTCCACCATCCTCCCACTCAATTCTTTCGAGAGAAACTTTTCCTCGAGAAAGGTCCTGATTCAAGAAACAATCCCTTATTGCTTTCGGATCTGAGACAGGAGGTATACCCAACTGTTTTGGGTGTCCTATGAAGATGCATTTATCCGCTTTGGATTCGAGCTTATCAGCCTGAAACTTTTCCACATAAGCAGCCCCAAACTTTTAAGAAATGACATCTTAGGTTTCTCTAAACCATAGTTCATACAGTGTCATCTTATCGGAATTACGTGGTGCCCTATTTAAAGTGAATGTGGTTGTCTCTAATGCCTAACCCATAAACTTTTGTGGTAATTCGATAAGATACATCATGGTATGCATCATATCCAATAGGGTGCAGTTATGATGTTTGGACACACCATCACACTATGGTGTTCCAGGCTGTATTAGTTGTGAAACAATTTCCACAATGTCTTAATTCTATGCCAAACTCGTAATTCAGATATTCATCTCTATGATCATATCATAGATCTTTTATCCTCTTGTCACGACGATCTTTCAACTTCACCCTGAAATTACTTGAACCTTTCAATAATTCAGACTCGTGATTCATCAAGTAAATGTACTCAACATCTACTCAAACCATCTGTGAAGTAAGAACATAACGATATCCACTACATGCCTCAGCACTCATTGGATTGCACACATCAAAATGTATTACTTCCAACAAGTTGCTTTCTAGTTCCATTTTACTGAAAAACGAGGCTTTCAGTCATCTTGCCCATGTGGTATGATTTGCATGTCTCAAGTGATTCAAAATCAAGTGAGTCCAAACGGTCCATTTGCATGGAGTTTCTTCATGCATATACACCAATAGACATGGTTCGCATGTCTCAAACCTTTCAAAAACGAGTGAGCCCAAAGATCCATCAACATGGAGCTTCTTCATGCGTTTTATACCGATATGACTTAAGAGGCAGTGCCACAAGTAGGTGGTACTATCATTACTATCTTTTGGCATGAACATGTGTATCACTACGATCGAGATTCAATAAACCATTCATTTCAGGTGTAAGACCATTTGAAGGTATTATTCAAATAAACAGAGTAACCATTATTCTCTTTAAATGAATAACCGTATTGCGATAGACATAATCCAATCATGTCTATGCTCAACGCAAACACCAATCTCGATGGTAGAGGGAGCGTGCGATGCTTGATTACATCAAGCTTGGAAAAACTTCCAACACATATTGCCAGCTCACCTTTAGCTAGTCTCCGTTTACTCCGCAGCCTTTATTTCGAGTTACTAACACTTAGCAACCGAACCGGTATCTAATACCCTGGTGCTACTAGGAGTACTAGTAAAGTACACATCAACACAATGTATATCCAATATACTTCTATCGACCTTGCCAGCCTTCTAATCTACCAAGTATCTAGGGTAATTCTGCTCCAGTGGCTGTTCCCCTTATTACAGAAGCACTTAGTCTCGGGTTTGGGTTCAACCTTGGGTCTCTTCACTAGAGCAGCAGCTGAATTGCCGTTTCATGAAGTATCCCTTCTTGCCCTTGCCCTTCTTGAAACTAGTGGTTTCACCAACCATCAACAATTGATGCTCCTTCTTGATTTCTACTTTGGTGTCAAACATCGCGAATATCTCATGGATCATCATATATGTCCCTGATATATTATAGTTCATCATGAAGCTCTAGCAGCTGTGTGGTAATGACTTCGAAGAACCATCACTTTCTCATATGGAAGATCAACTCCCACTCGATTCAAATGATTGTTGTACTCAGACAATCTGAGCACAAGCTCAACAATTGAGCTTTTCTCCCTTAGTTTGCAGGCTAAGAAAATCAGCGGAGGTCTTATACCTCTTGATGTGGGCACGAGCCTGAAATCCCAATTTCAGCCCTTGAAACATCTCATATGTTTTGCGACGTTTCAAAACGTCTTCAGTGCCTCAACTCTAAACCGTTTAACTAAACTATCACGTAGTTATCAAAATGTGTATGTCAGATGTTCGCAACATCCACAGACAACGTTCGAGGTTCAACACACTGAGCGGCGCATTAAGGACATAAGCCTTCTATGAAGCAATGAGGACAATCCTCAGTTTACGGACCTAGTCCGCATAATTGCTACTATCAACTTTCAACTAAATTTTCTCTAGGAACATAACTAAACAGTAGAACTGAAGCGCGAGCTACAACATAATTTGCGAAGACCTTTTGACTATGTTCAGGATAATTAAGTTCATCTTGTGAACTCCCACTCAGATAGACATCCCTCTAGTCATCTAAGTGATTACATGATCCGAGTCAACTAGGCCGTGTCCGATCATCACGTGAGACGGACTAGTCATCATCGGTGAGCATCTTCATGTTGATCGTATCTACCATACGACTCATGCTCGACCTTTCGGTCTCTTGTGTTCCGAGGCCATGTCTGTACATGCTAGGCTCGTCAAGTCAACCTAAGTGTTTCGCGTGTGTAAATCTGTCTTACACCCGTTGTATGTGAACGTTAGAATCTATCACACCCGATCATCACGTGGTGCTTCAAAACAACGAACTGTCGCAACGGTGCACAGTTAGGGGGAACACTTTCTTGAAATTTTTAATGAGGGATCATCTTATTTACTACCG
>NC_057794.1:1432872-1435208 GCF_018294505.1 Triticum aestivum | reverse complement strand
TTTCGAGTTACTAACACTTAGCAACCGAACCGGTATCTAATACCCTGGTGCTACTAGGAGTACTAGTAAAGTACACATCAACACAATGTATATCCAATATACTTCTATCGACCTTGCCAGCCTTCTAATCTACCAAGTATCTAGGGTAATTCTGCTCCAGTGGCTGTTCCCCTTATTACAGAAGCACTTAGTCTCGGGTTTGGGTTCAACCTTGGGTCTCTTCACTAGAGCAGCAGCTGAATTGCTGTTTCATGAAGTATCCCTTCTTGCCCTTGCCCTTCTTGAAACTAGTGGTTTCACCAACCATCAACAATTGATGCTCCTTCTTGATTTCTACTTTGGTGTCAAACATCGCGAATATCTCATGGATCATCATATATGTCCCTGATATATTATAGTTCATCACGAAGCTCTAGCAGCTGTGTGGTAATGACTTCGGAGAACCATCAATTTCTCATCTGGAAGATCAACTCCCACTCGATTCAAATGATTGTTGTACTCAGACAATCTGAGCACAAGCTCAACAATTGAGCTTTTCTCCCTTAGTTTGCAGGCTAAGAAAATCATCGGAGGTCTTATACCTCTTGACGTGGGCACGAGCCTGAAATCCCAATTTCAGCCCTTGAAACATCTCATATGTTTCGCGATGTTTCAAAACGTCTTCGGTGCCTCAACTCTAAACCGTTTAACTGAACTATCACGTAGTTATCAAAATGTGTATGTCAGATATTTGCAACATCCACAGACAACGTTCGAGGTTCAACACACTGAGCGGTGCATTAAGGACATAAGCCTTCTATGAAGCAATGAGGACAATCCTCAGTTTACGGACCTAGTCCGCATAATTGCTACTATCAACTTTCAACTAAATTTTCTCTAGGAACATAACTAAACAGTAGAACTGAAGCGCGAGCTACGACATAATTTGCGAAGACCTTTTGACTATGTTCAGGATAATTAAGTTCATCTTGTGAACCCCCACTCATATAGACATCCCTCTAGTCATCTAAGTGATTACATGATCCGAGTCAACTAGGCCGTGTCCGATCATCAAGTGAGACGGACTAGTCATCATCGGTGAACATCTTCATGTTGATCGGATCTACCATACGACTCATGCTCGACCTTTCGGTCTCTTGTGTTCCGAGGCCATGTCTGTACATGCTAGGCTCGTCAAGTCAACCTAAGTGTTTCGCGTGTGTAAATCTGTCTTACACCCGTTGTATGTGAACGTTAGAATCTATCACACCCGATCATCACGTGGTGCTTCAAAACAACAAACTGTCGCAACGGTGCACAGTTAGGGGGAACACTTTCTTGAAATTTTTAATGAGGGATCATCTTATTTACTACCGTCGTTCTAAGTAAACAAGATGTATAAACATGATAAACATCACATGCAATCAAATAATAGTGACATGATATGGCCAATATCATATAGCTCCTTTGATCTCCATCTTGGGGCTACATGATCATCTTGTCACCGGCATGACACCATGATCTCCATCATCATGATCTCCATCATCGTGTCTCCATGAAGTTGTCACGTCATCTATTACTTCTACTACTACAGCTAACGGTTAGCAATAAAGTAAAGTAATTACATGACGTTTATGTTGACACACAGGTCATAAATAAATTAAGACAACTCCTATGGCTCCTGCCGGTTGTCATACTCATCGACATGCAAGTCGTGATTCCTATTACAAGAACATGATCAATCTCATACATCACATATATCATTCATCACATCCTTTGGCCATATCACATCACATAGCATACCCTGCAAAAACAAGTTAGACGTCCTCTAATTGTTGTTTGCATGTTTTACGTGGCTGCTATGGGTTTCTAGCAAGAACGTTTCTTACCTACGCAAAAACCACAACGTGATATGCCAATTGCTATTTACCCTTCATAAGGACCCTTTTCATCGAATCCGATCCGACTAAAGTGGGAGAGACAGACACCCGCCAGCCACCTAATGCAACTAGTGCATGTCAGTCGGTGGAACCGGTCTCACATAAGCGTACGTGTAAGGTTGGTCCGGGCCGCTTCATCCCACGATGCCGCCGAATCAAGATAAGACTAGTAACGGCAAGCATATTGAACAAAATCAACGCCCACAACTACTTTGTGTTCTACTCGTGCATAGAAACTACGCATAGACCTAGCTCATGATGCCACTGTTGGGGAACGTAGCAATAATTCAAAATTTTCTACATAACACCAAGATCAATCTATGGAGTCATCTAGCAACGAGGGAGGAGTGGATCTACATACCCTTGTAGATCGCGCGCGGAAGCGTTCAAGAGAACGGGGTTGATGGAGTCGTACTC
>NC_057794.1:1424060-1432540 GCF_018294505.1 Triticum aestivum | reverse complement strand
TCGTGATCCAAAACACCGATGATCCTAGCGCCGAACGGACGGCACCTCCGCGTTCAACACACGTACGGAGCAGCAACGTCTCCTCCTTCTTGATCCAGCAAGGGGGGAGGAGAGGTTGATGGAGATCCAGCAGCACGACGGGGTGGTGGTGGAAGTAGCGGGATTCCAAAAGGGCTTCGCCGAGCGCTGCGGGAGGAGGGAGATATGTCATGGGAGGGAGAGGGAGGCGCCAGGGCTTAGGTATTGTTGCCCTCCGTTCCCCCCACTATATATAGGGCCAAGGGAGAGGGGGAGACGCAGCCTTGGCCCTTCCTCCAAGGAAGGGTGCAGCCAAGGGGGAGGAGTCCATCCTCCCCAAGGCACCTCGGAGGTGCCTTCCCCTTTTAGGACTCTCCCCTCCTCTTGTCCCTTTGGCGCATGGGCCTCTAGGGGCTGGTGCCCTTGGCCCATGTAGGCCAAGGTGCACCCTCTACAGCCCATGCGGCCCCCGGGGCAGGTGGCCCCACCCGGTGGACCCCCGGGACCCTTCCGGTGGTCCCGGTATAATACCGGTGACCCCGAAACTTGTCCCGATGGCCGAAATAGCACTTCCTATATATAATTCTTTACCTCCGGACCATTCCGGAACTCCTCGTGACGTCCGGATCTCATCCGGGACTCCGAACAACTTTCGGGTTACCGCATACTAATATCTCTATAACCCTAGCGTCACCGAACCTTAAGTGTGTAGACCCTACGGGTTCGGGAGACATGCAGACATGACCGAGATGACTCTCCGGTCAATAACCAACAGCGGAATCTGGATACCCATGTTGGCTCCCACATGTTCCACGATGATCTCATCGGATGAACCACGATGTCAAGGACTTAATCAATCACGTATACAATTCCCTTTGTCTAGTGGTACGATACTTGCCCGAGATTCGATCGTCGGTATCCCGATACCTTGTTCAATCTCGTTACCGGCAAGTCTCTTTACTCGTTCCGTAACACATCATCCTGTGATCAACTCCTTGATCACCTTGTGCACATTATGATGATGTCCTACCGAGTGGGCCCAGAGATACCTCTCTGTCACACGGAGTGACAAATCCCAGTCTCGATTCGTGCCAACCCAACAGACACTTTCGGAGATACCCGTAGTGTACCTTTATAGCCACCCAGTTACGTTGTGACGTTTGGCACACCCAAAGCACTCCTACGGTATCCGGGAGTTGCACAATCTCATGGTCTAAGGAAATGATACTTGACATTAGAAAAGCTTTAGCATACGAACTACACGATCTAGTGCTATGCTTAGGATTGGGTCTTGTCCATCACATCATTCTCCTAATGATGTGATCCCGTTATCAACGACATCCAATGTCCATGGTCAGGAAACCGTAACCATCTATTGATCAACGAGCTAGTCAACTAGAGGCTTACTAGGGACATGGTGTTGTCTATGTATCCACACATGTATCTGAGTTTCCTATCAATACAATTCTAGCATGGATAATAAACGATTATCATGAACAAGGAAATATAATAATAACTAATTTATTATTGCCTCTAGGGCATATTTCCAACATTACCGCTCCATCTGCCTCCCTCTGCCTCCCTCCTCATTCCATTGCCGCTCCATCTTCCTCTGCCTCCCTCTGCCTCCACCATCAAGCAACTCCCCTCTGCCTCCACCATCGCTGGCAAGGAGGGCAATGGCAGAGGAATCGTGGAGCAACTCCCCTCCGTCTGCCAAGAGAATGGCGGAGGCATCGTTGAGCAACTCCCCTCCGTCTGCCAAGCATCACCAAGGTGAGGCGTCTGGCAAGGAGCCGCTGGTGGTCGACGACGATGTTCCGATCCCCGGGCAGAAGCAGGACTACACCATGCCACTCATGGTTGATATCCACCTGAAGGAGAAGCTGGATGTCGTATGCACCAGCAATCCAGACGAAGCCGACAAGAGGATCCGCGAGATTAGGAGGAGGCTCGGCGGCATGCTTTCTCGGTCGATCGGCGTTGATGTCGAGTATACGAGGGAAGACGAACCTCCGCAAATGGCTGCAGTTCTACAGTTATGTGTGGAGGATCTCGTCCTGGTATACCACATCACCGCGGCAACCAAATGGTAAAAACATCCAGTTCTGAAGTTTCTGAAGTTCTGACGTTTCTGTCTAATTAGTAGTTTCTGAAGTTTTTGAAGTAGACGCAATAGTTCTGTAGTTCTGAAGTAGATGCAATACTAGTTCTGAAGTTCTGAAGTTTCTGTCTAATTAGTAGTTTCTGTAGTTTCTGAAGTAGATGCAATAGTTCTGAAGTTCTGAAGTAGATGCAATACTAGTTCTGAAGTTCTGAAGTTTCTGTCTAATTAGTAGTTTCTGAAGTTTCTGAAGTTTCTCAAGTAGATGCAATAGTTCTGAAGTTCTGAAGTAGATGTAATACTAGTTCTGAAGTTCTGGAGTAGATGCAATACTAGTTCTGAATTTTATGTCTAATTAGTAGTTTCTGAAGTTTTTGAAGTAGATGAATTTGATGCACCAGATTAATTTGATGCAGGCCCAAGGAACTCCGCCCGCTCGTGCAGGAGAAGAAGATGTACACCTTTGTTGGCTTCTCCATTGGAGGTGACAAGGAGAAGCTGAAATTGTCTGGTTTGGAGATCAACCCCAACAAGTACGTCGACATGCAGCGCAAATGGAGAGTTCCAAACAATGGAAAGAAGTGGCAGGCTTTGGCTGAGTTTGCAGCCAACCTCATCCACCCATCGTACAAGGAAATGAAGCAGAAGATCAACAAGAAATTGGACCACAAACTATGGGGGGACAGCCCACTGCCAAACAACCTCATCGAGTACGCAGCAAAAGATGCGTACGTCACCTACAAGGCATGGAAAAAAATCGAAATCGTCAAAGAAGGTTTGAAGTACTAGCAAGAGGCGGAGGATCGTTGGGATGACCCCTACTACTGGGGATATTGAGTTGTTTGTGGTATTATGTGTCTCAGTTTGCAGTTATGTGGTTGAACAAGTTTGCTTTTGTAATGATGAACAAGTTTGCTTTTGTTATGTAGTTATGTGATTGTTATGATGCAGGTGCAGAACACTTATGGTTGTGATGTGATGCAAAATCCTTCAACTTTTGGTGATCATTTAGTTCAAGTTTTGGTCAGATCATACAGAATGTTGTCTAGAAGTTTTTGTGATCATTTAGTAGTTTTTTTATACAGAAGCCTTTCACTATAACTGAAAAAGCTGAAGTTCTCAGCATGAAGAATCACACAACACAGCACCTACATTATGATGATACACTATCAACTACAGACCTGAATGCATCCAATTCGGCCTTTCCCAAGCAGTGATGGTAACTGAAAGTATAACAACTAAAAACGCAGCTCTACTATATGTGTCCAATAGTGCCATCATAACAGAACTTTGAAAAGTCCTATATTATACAGTAGCAAGCATCACAAGTTTCAGATGGTTTTCTAGCAAGTATTTTCCAGAAAAGTGGATTGGTGGCACAAAATTGCTACACCCAGTCGATCTACCTAGCATTATCAGCATGGATACCATTGAGACGTGAACAGAAACTGGGGTACCTGCGCTGTCCTGCGGTGGTTGAGGAGATGGATCCGGCCAATCCCGTTCGGGGGGCGCGGGGGTGGAGTCGCCAACGGCATGCAAGGGCTGCGGACAGAGGGGGGCGAGTGGGGGATCTGGCGATGGAGGGAGGGAGGCCACAGTTCGAGGGGAATAGGTGGAGTGGGGGAGGGTTCTAATGGCCTACTTCGGATGGGCCTAATTCGGATGGGCCGTCTCGTTGTCTGCGCCTGAGGCATGCATGCATGGGAATGGCGGCGACGTGGGTTTGCATGCGCGGGTGGCGGACGTGAACTTTATATATCCGAACTATGTTATGATTTCTACCCAAAAACAAGCTCATGTGCGACGCACGCCTCTCGCATCGGCTCTCCGCCACTTCCTGCACCACTCCCTCCCTCTCAGATCTCATCCAAAACAACTGCTATGACGCGACGCTCCCAGAGCTAGGGTATGATGACGACGCGCGAGCAGCATATGTGGGTTGTCGCTGCCGGCGACGAAGTGCTGATGGGGAGGCTTCAGGAACTCAACGGCTGGTTCCCGGCGGCGAAGGCCCTCAACGACGCGTCGGAAATGGTGAGAGACAAGCTCAGGGGAGAAGAAATCCTCCGCTGCTTCCCCAACTACGAGCGCCAGCCGGTGATGGGGGTGCTCCTCTGGGTGATGCTGGAGGCGGAGTCTCTGGATCCAGAGCAGAGGGAGAAGTGGAAGGTGTTCCGCTCCCTCCGCTACCGCCTGATCCAGCCGCGGGCGCCGCCGCCAGCGTAGCCACAGGCGCCACCGCAGGCGGTGGTGATGGGGATTCCGTCTCCTGGATCCAGATGGCTCCCAATCTAAATGGAGGAGGACGAAGTGCTAGCTGTGACTCCAAGACGCAGGGCCAGGACGCCAGCGACTCCAACCACGCTTCCCCGCCGCTCCCCTTGCTTCCCGAGGCGCTCGCCTTGCCTCCTTGCCCTCTCCCACCGCCAGTAGGACGCTCACCGGCTGGTAGCCGTTTCTGGTTAATGGCCTGTGTTGGCCTTTTGGTGGGTTGTTTTTCATGTTGGTTGTGGGTTCTGTTCCGTTCTGTAATGTCTAGTACTTTGTTATGATTTCTACCCGTCTATTTGATATGTCGTTGGTTAACTGGAAATTGTTTTTCGACGTTGTATGGTTTTGTAGGCATTGTATGGTTTTGTAGGCTATAATGATTACACACACATGTAGATGAAAGGCACGAAAAAATAGTTTCAACAAAGACAACATAAATGATTTTTTACAAGTTTTATAGATGGAAACTTCTTTAGATGCAATGCCATCTCACAAACAACTCAGAAACAACTTTACGATTGGTCATAAAACACATGCATTGTTGTTCAACGAACTGTCTCATGAATAAATTGTACCATAAGTGCGAACATAGTGTGAAACTGAAAAAAATGTTTGTTTGCAACAAAATAATCCTGGTTTGAAGCTTAAACTGGTCTTGTAGTCCTAGGTGCTAGTACTTTATTACAAGTTTTAGAGTGGTTGGGCTTTTTTAGAATTGTTTTCGACTCTGAAAACAATTGAGCCTACTCCATATGGTCTTCTGCACTGCCAAAATCCAGTGATCTCTTGCGTTGCGTCGTTGGAGATTGCGTCGGGCTTGGCGACGACCCATGTGCTTCAATCTTTTTCTCTTTAACATCAATGTAACCATACAACTGAAGTTGTTCTTGGTCTTTCTCCGCCAACTCTCTAGCAAGACCCTCCATTTCTTGGATTCTCACTTCCTGTAGAAAACCATAGGAATTGTATTAGGAAGAAATCAAAAAAGACGTAGCCATAAACTAGATGCATGTAACATTTAAAATTTAAACCTCTGGATCAATGTCATCCTCGGGAAAACAACCCGTAGTTCTATTGTACACAATGTACAGGTGACATGTCTTGCTGCCATTCAGATCAGAAAGCATTTTTTCTACATCATATGGTCCTGCAATCAAGAACATTCCTTCTGGCAGCTTCCACGCGGACCCGGCAAAGAAGTAGTACAGTTCTGCTCCCATTTTGCAACCAAAAGAATCTCTTATTTCACTCATAATGAGATCGTAGGTCACTTTGGCGGGTTCGAAAATTTTGACTTCTGCCGGGTGTTCATCAAAGTATGCTCTCGGGACATGTGACATCTCATCATCCCTACTAAAAAAAATTCCATGAGCAGCACCTAGTATCTCACATCAGAGTTAATACATTCAATGAGTAAAGGGGCAAACATAATTTTGTATGTGCATAGCAACATTGCGGCGTTGTTACCTGCTTTTGTGGAATGTATCCTTCATGTGGAGTGACTGGGGATTGTGCCATCTCAAACCTTCTCACCTTGTTATGTGGAATGTATCCTTCATGTGGTGTGACTGGGGACTCTGCCATCACAGGTTTCTTATTCTGCGTATGAAACGTCGACAGTGGGTTTACACACAAGTTTTGAAAGGTCATACCATATCTTGGGTATGCATCGTTGCGAGGTACTTACAAGGGGAGAATTGACAATATGTTGTTGGGGTGGACTGATGTGGCATTGAACGGGTGACTCTATCGCAATGTCTCGAGTGAATGGCGTGGTGTGACTGGGGACTCTGCCATCACAGGTTTCTTATTCTGCGTATGAAACGTCGACAGTGGGTTTACACACAAGTTTTGAAAGGTCATACCATATCTTGGGTATGCATCGTTGCGAGGTACTTACAAGGGGAGAATTGACGATATGTTGTTGGGGTGGACTGATGTGGCATTGAACGGGTGACTCTATTGCAATGTCTCGAGTGAATGGCGACTGTGCCGTCTCATGATGCTTAGCCTACATACAATCGCCGACATAAGGTTGCCACAAATTGAAGATGTTTATATCATAGAATACGTAGGTCCTTAATATATAGAATCGGTGCGAGATACTTACAGGGGGAGAATAATTGAAGACATGTTGTCGGGTGGCCGTGAAAGCGCACGGTCTTCTAACATATGTCCTTCCAAGCGGACCTTCTCCAGCATGGCCTTATAATCCATGTCCGGCCGCTCATGTAGCATCTTACTGTCCATATCCGCACGTGCCTGCAACACATAGGCATCCATCCTGACTCGCTCTGTCTGTATAATACTGTCCACAAGCTTCCGGTCCTTCTGCAATGTTTGATGCATTTCCTTGTAGCCTAAGACAAACTTTTTTTCCATGTACTCACAGTCCCTCTTATACTTTTCTTCAATCTCAAGACGCATCTTCGCCATCTTATGGGAAAACTCCTCACGCTCCTCCTTTATCATCCTGTCCACGTATGAACATTCTTTTTTCAGTTTCTTATCTATCTCAGCGCGATCCTTTTGCACCTTCAAGTCGATCTCCCGACGCGCTTCATGCAAAGACTTGTCGTACTCCGCACGGTTGTTATGCGCCTCTGAGACCATGGTCCCTACAGCAACACATATACCCATAGTATGAAAACTGTATCCACACCCTCATCCAACTAATTCGAAACAATACGACCGTGAAAAAATATTCATAATCAGTTCATACGATCAACTAGTACAAACTATCAATCAAAAAGCTCTTGCATGACATCATGTACTCGAATCACACCAGAACTACTCAACTATGGCAAAAGCTGGATTTTCTAATCTCTTCGGAAATTACTTGTTGGTCGAATCAATGGAAAAAATAATCAGCACTGCAATCGAAGATGAGAGAAGCCGTGGAGGAGACCTTTTTAATCCGACGTCGGCGTGGTCGCTTGAGAAGCGATGGCGCAATCCCGGCGATGGCTATGTGAGGAGAAACAAGGTAGATGGGGGTGGTTAGGATAGGGTAGATATGCGGTCGAATGGGAAGGTATATATCCGTGATTGTAGGGTTAATTAGTTATTTTGAAGTAATGCGCTTCGATGCAAGTTTTTTTTAACGAGCGCGATCTTTTCGGGGCTTTGAAAACATGTGCACTGACCGCGGGTCGAACCACATATCACACAAGCCCGAGCCATCACCGTGCCCGTGCCAACCCGCCGCCCACCATTCTAACTTATTGTTCTCTAAAAAAGGAAGAGCAATAAATTCAGTCCAAGAATTTCCAGATATAATTGTCAACCCATTTTCATTCGTAATTACGAGATATGTTTGGCGCAATTAGTGGCTAACTGGGCTCTTTTTTTTTGAGGAATAGTGGCAACTTGGTTTGATACATGCCAAACGTTACGTTCAGATTAGTTGCATTATTTCGTTCATTTTTTACCAAAAAATCTATACAAAGTGTTAATTGGACAATGTAAACAATGTGGCACGAAGGTTGTCGGCCCAGCCAGTGGATGGAATGGATGGTACATGTACACACAAGTATGATCTCTGACACGCGCATTTCGGGTCCCTGTACATGTACATGTAAACCAACCCAACATTGATCCGGTTCAGTGGATGCATGCATGCTCTATGTGGCACGAAGTATGTCGGCCGAGCCAGTCGACGGACCAGATCGATGCTATAGGAGGGACTCCATTGTAGACCAACGCTCCATCAATGTCCGGTGTGTGTGCTACGTCCACCGTAAGACAAACATAGTTCCATCAACCCTAAAACCCTTAAACCCTAAACCCTGATAACCCTAAACCCCCCCCCCCTCCCACTAAACCATAAAAACATTCAAATTTTTGCCCCACATGGAAACCATTATGCATGCATTCTCTATGTGGTCATGGGATGCCATGAAAGATTTTTGGGATTATACACGCAAGTACGATCTCTGACACGCGCATTTCCGGCCTAGCATGTCAACACCCCGAAAGCACTAGCTGGGTTCCTCACCTGTATGAAACCAACCAAACATCGATCCGGTCCAGTGGATGGATGCATGCTCTATGTGGCACGAAGTTTGTCGGCCGAGCCAGTCAA
>NC_057794.1:1420683-1424050 GCF_018294505.1 Triticum aestivum | reverse complement strand
ACGCAAGTACGATCTCTGACACGCGCATTTACGGCCTAGCATGTCAACACCCCGAAAGCACTAGCTGGGTTCCTCACCTGTATGAAACCAACCAAACATCGATCCGGTCCAGTGGATGGATGCATGCTCTATGTGGCACGAAGTTTGTCGGCCGAGCCAGTCAATGGACCGGATCGATGGTACCGGAGGGAATTCATTGTAGACCAACGCTCCATCAATGTCCGGTGTGTGTGCTACGTCCACCATAAGACAAACATAGTTTCGTCAACCCTAAAACCCTTAAACCCTAAACCCTGATAACCTTAACCCCCCCCCACTAAACCGTAAAAACATTCAAATTTTTTCCCCACATGGAAACCATTATGCATGCATTCTCTATGGGGTCATGGGATGCCATGAAAAAAGTTTGGGATTATACATGCAAGTACGATCTCTGACACGCGCATTTCCGGCCTAGCATGTCAACACCCCGAAAGCACTAGTTGCTTTCCTCACCTGTATGAAACCAACCCAACATTGATCCGGTCCAATGGATGGATGCATGCTCTATGTGGCACGAAGTTTGTTGGCCGAGCCATTCAACGAATCGGATCGATGCTACCGGAGGGTATCCATTGTAGACCAACGCTCCACCAATGTCCGATGTGTGTGCTACGTCCACCGTAAGACAAACATAGTTCCGTCAACCCTAAAACCCTTAAACCCTAAACCCTGATAACCCTAAACCCCCCCCCACTAAACCGTAAAAACATTCAAAATTTTGCCCAACATGGAAACCATTATGCATTCATTCTCTATGTGGTCATTTGATTCCATTAAGAAAGTTTGGGATCATTAGTACATATACATGCAAGTACGTTCTCTGACACGCGCATTTCCGGGCTTGCATGTAAACACTCAACCCTAAACCCTGATAACCCTAACCCCTGATAACCCTAAACCCCTAAACCCCTAAACCCTAATAACCCTAAACCCCTAAACCCTAAACCCCGTAAACCCCACACCGAGTTCACAAGATTTTCTTATTTCTTTATATCATTTATCCAAATCTCACATAACTCACGCGGCCCACCCCTCCCTAAATCCCGCGATTACAGCTCCGCATTCTAACCACCCGGGCCGTCCGCACCTCCCACGACCGCTTCAAGATCAGATCGGAGACGCCGGTCGCCCACGGAATACAGGAGTCGGCGGCCACCACTCGCCGCCCACCGCCAACTTGATCTGAGGGCACGGGCGTCAGTGTTCTTCTCGCCGCCTCCTCCTCGCGTGAACGCGCCATTTTTCCTTTGCGCCGTCGACCGCGCTATACCGGCACTTATAGTTTGCGACGCACTAACCGCCGCCATCTACTCGGTGGCACCATCTCCGAGATAAGGTATTAGCTAATCGTAACTCTTTATAATCGTTGTCCGCTGATGCTTTAGTTGTTGAACCCTCATAGGTTTTGCACCCAAATAGGTTTTGTGCTTAAACCCATAAGTGGATCATATGTTAAATGACCCAGTTAATTTTGTTAAAATTAATTCTCTGCTAATTTTGTTATACATTTTCCAATTTTGTTCAGATTAATTGAGCCTGATTTTATCATTGCATACGAGGCAGCAATGTCAGTTTCAGATACGAACCTTAATAATGGAGAAAAGCCCATCTCCGAAATTACCGATGCGGTAAGTAATTTACTGTTTGTGTACAATCGTTTCGTACACATAATTCATGTGTATTCAGTAATATTTAATGGCATGTAACAGGAACTCGCCGAAAAGTATGGTCATATGAAGTTAGTATGCTCACAGACAAGGTTCGGAAAAACCATGAAACTGTTGTCACAAGACCACAAAAAGTACATCATATCAGAAACCAGTCTTGGCGGTCTAACCCAAATGCATGAAGTGACTCTACAGCGCATAATGTTGGTTAGACTAGCCAAGAACATAGATATGGACACGCAATCCATTACCATCGGTAAAACGCCAATTCCTATAACAAGAGAGGACGTGCAAGGTATATTTGGCATTCCGATAGAAGGGGAGGATATAGAGCCACATCTGGAAATGCAAAGCGACACAGAATTGTTTACCGCCTATGCAAACAATGGGCAAATTTTGATTTCTGACCTTGAAACGGCGATCCGAGCTTCCAAAGCCCCAGACGGCGATTTCCTGAGGCGGTTCATTCTGTACGCAATTGGTACTGTTGTAGCACCAACAGCACAACATTATGTGGACTCGAAATTTCTCAACCTTGTTACAGATCTTGAAAACCTTCGGAAATTTAACTGGGGATGTTTCACACTTAATCACTTCTTCAAGTCCTTTCACAAGTTTAGAAATCGAGATCACGTAAATCTACAAGGAAATCTAATTCTGCTCCAGGTTAGTGATAGATCACTACTTAATGTCCTTTAATTATTGTTCTGTTGCATATCTGTATGGTGATGAACTAATTTATTGTGTAGTATTGGTACTGGGAGCGCGTGTGTAGTGGCCGATTAATGTATGCTTCTAGACCCCCTCCATTGATCGCACGATGGGACAAAATGATGGCTACTTTAAGAAGCGATGCTTACGAGAAAGGAGGTCTTCATAACGGACTGGTACCTATCTACAATTGAACTTTCTATATCCAATTTTTTATTTGGTACTAATGGTTCATTATATTTTAAAAAAAATAGGCTGTCATGGAAATTTGTGCTCCTCAACGACCGTCCGAGAATTCTAATAATTTTCCAAGAAAAAAAGATGAACATGTGCATCAACATGATTCGTATCGAGCACCATCACAAGGACAGCAATTTAGTAGCCAGCAAGTATGTACTCCAAAGACTATTTGTTTTTGCAATATCACAAATAGGTGTCATGGAATCTCATTCATTTAGCTATTGTTATCAACGGGGTTTTATTTTGTTTACACAGATTGAAATGGTAGTTGAAGTCATGAATGCACGCATTGCTGATCATGAAAAGAAGGTAGGCAGGAAGTTAATGGAAATTGAGCACAGATTTGATGTCAAATACCAGACTCTAGGTGAAGACTTGATCGACATGAAGACTAAAACTGGCACTAATCCTAGGTTGTCGAAGGCCGAGGACGAAATTTATGGACTTCTTTCAAATATTTGAATTCTTTAAAAACAAACTTCCATGAAGTTTTATTGAATTCATGAACTTTTTTAACCACATGAAATATTTTCAAATTCATAAAAAAATCAAATTTCACTAACTTTTTTTAAATTCAAGATCTTTTTTAGTTCATCTTTTTTCAAAATCATGAATTTTATTCAAATTCACAAACTTTTTTTAAAATCACAAGCTTTTTTCAAATTCACAAACTTTTTTCGAGTCCACTATTTTTTCCAAATCATGAA
>NC_057794.1:1416354-1420673 GCF_018294505.1 Triticum aestivum | reverse complement strand
CCCCCCCCCACTAAACCGTAAAAACATTCAAAATTTTGCCCAACATGGAAACCATTATGCATTCATTCTCTATGTGGTCATTTGATTCCATTAAGAAAGTTTGGGATCATTAGTACATATACATGCAAGTACGTTCTCTGACACGCGCATTTCCGGGCTTGCATGTAAACACTCAACCCTAAACCCTGATAACCCTAACCCCTGATAACCCTAAACCCCTAAACCCCTAAACCCTAATAACCCTAAACCCCTAAACCCTAAACCCCGTAAACCCCACACCGAGTTCACAAGATTTTCTTATTTCTTTATATCATTTATCCAAATCTCACATAACTCACGCGGCCCACCCCTCCCTAAATCCCGCGATTACAGCTCCGCATTCTAACCACCCGGGCCGTCCGCACCTCCCACGACCGCTTCAAGATCAGATCGGAGACGCCGGTCGCCCACGGAATACAGGAGTCGGCGGCCACCACTCGCCGCCCACCGCCAACTTGATCTGAGGGCTCGGGCGTCAGTGTTCTTCTCGCCGCCTCCTCCTCGCGTGAACGCGCCATTTTTCCTTTGCGCCGTCGACCGCGCTATACCGGCACTTATAGTTTGCGAAGCACTAACCGCCGCCATCTACTCGGTGGCACCATCTCCGAGATAAGGTATTAGCTAATCGTAACTCTTTATAATCGTTGTCCGCTGATGCTTTAGTTGTTGAACCCTCATAGGTTTTGCACCCAAATAGGTTTTGTGCTTAAACCCATAAGTGGATCATATGTTAAATGACCCAGTTAATTTTGTTAAAATTAATTCTCTGCTAATTTTGTTATACATTTTCCAATTTTGTTCAGATTAATTGAGCCTGATTTTATCATTGCATACGAGGCAGCAATGTCAGTTTCAGATACGAACCTTAATAATGGAGAAAAGCCCATCTCCGAAATTACCGATGCGGTAAGTAATTTACTGTTTGTGTACAATCGTTTCGTACACATAATTCATGTGTATTCAGTAATATTTAATGGCATGTAACAGGAACTCGCCGAAAAGTATGGTCATATGAAGTTAGTATGCTCACAGACAAGGTTCGGAAAAACCATGAAACTGTTGTCACAAGACCACAAAAAGTACATCATATCAGAAACCAGTCTTGGCGGTCTAACCCAAATGCATGAAGTGACTCTACAGCGCATAATGTTGGTTAGACTAGCCAAGAACATAGATATGGACACGCAATCCATTACCATCGGTAAAACGCCAATTCCTATAACAAGAGAGGACGTGCAAGGTATATTTGGCATTCCGATAGAAGGGGAGGATATAGAGCCACATCTGGAAATGCAAAGCGACACAGAATTGTTTACCGCCTATGCAAACAATGGGCAAATTTTGATTTCTGACCTTGAAACGGCGATCCGAGCTTCCAAAGCCCCAGACGGCGATTTCCTGAGGCGGTTCATTCTGTACGCAATTGGTACTGTTGTAGCACCAACAGCACAACATTATGTGGACTCGAAATTTCTCAACCTTGTTACAGATCTTGAAAACCTTCGGAAATTTAACTGGGGATGTTTCACACTTAATCACTTCTTCAAGTCCTTTCACAAGTTTAGAAATCGAGATCACGTAAATCTACAAGGAAATCTAATTCTGCTCCAGGTTAGTGATAGATCACTACTTAATGTCCTTTAATTATTGTTCTATTGCATATCTGTATGGTGATGAACTAATTTATTGTGTAGTATTGGTACTGGGAGCGCGTGTGTAGTGGCCGATTAATGTATGCTTCTAGACCCCCTCCATTGATCGCACGATGGGACAAAATGATGGCTACTTTAAGAAGCGATGCTTACGAGAAAGGAGGTCTTCATAACGGGCTGGTACCTATCTACAATTGAACTTTCTATATCCAATTTTTTATTTGGTACTAATGGTTCATTATATTTTAAAAAAAATAGGCTGTCATGGAAATTTGTGCTCCTCAACGACCGTCCGAGAATTCTAATAATTTTCCAAGAAAAAAAGATGAACATGTGCATCAACATGATTCGTATCGAGCACCATCACAAGGACAGCAATTTAGTAGCCAGCAAGTATGTACTCCAAAGACTATTTGTTTTTGCAATATCACAAATAGGTGTCATGGAATCTCATTCATTTAGCTATTGTTATCAACGGGGTTTTATTTTGTTTACACAGATTGAAATGGTAGTTGAAGTCATGAATGCACGCATTGCTGATCATGAAAAGAAGGTAGGCAGGAAGTTAATGGAAATTGAGCACAGATTTGATGTCAAATACCAGACTCTAGGTGAAGACTTGATCGACATGAAGACTAAAACTGGCACTAATCCTAGGTTGTCGAAGGCCGAGGACGAAATTTATGGACTTCTTTCAAATATTTGAATTCTTTAAAAACAAACTTCCATGAAGTTTTATTGAATTCATGAACTTTTTTAACCACATGAAATATTTTCAAATTCATAAAAAAATCAAATTTCACTAACTTTTTTTAAATTCAAGATCTTTTTTAGTTCATCTTTTTTCAAAATCATGAATTTTATTCAAATTCACAAACTTTTTTTAAAATCACAAGCTTTTTTCAAATTCACAAACTTTTTTCGAGTCCACTATTTTTTCCAAATCATGAACTTTTTTTAAAAAATCACAAACATTCTTAAAATTCATGATTTTTTACAAATTATAAAAAAATCTTAAATTTAATGGTTTGTAAAAATGGAAATTCGTTTTCAATAGAAAATGACCGAAATAAAAAATAAGTTGACCCGTACCCGTGTAGAAATAGCGAACGGTCAAAGCTACCTATAGGTGGAGAATTGGAATTGCTAGCGATCAGAGATTTAGGTCGTGGCATATCTACAGATTGTGTATGCGCGACAGCTATTTCTCGCTTTAAGCGAGCCGGAAGGGACCATCTCGCGTCGAGACGCTACAGTATTCGTGAACTTTTTTGAACACATGAATTTTTTTCAAAATCGTAAAGTTTTTCAAATTTCACAAAATTTTTAGAAATTCATCAACTTTTTGAGCTCATGTTTCTTTAAAAATCATGAATTTTAATCAAATTCACAAACTTTTTTTCAAACTCACAAGATTTTTTCAAATACATGAACCTTTTTCAAATTCACAAACTTTTTTTGAGTTCACTATTTTTCCAATCATGAATTTAAAAAAAATCACAAACATTCTTAAAATTCATGATTTTTAAAAAAGTATAAAAACTTTCTTCAAATTAATGATTTGTAAAAATGAAAATTCATTTTCAGTAGAAAATGACCGAAATAAGAAATAAGTCGACCCATACCCGTGTAGAAATCGCGAACAGTCGGAGCTACCTATCAAAGATTTAGGCCGTGGCCCATCTACATATTGTGTAAGTGCGAGAGCTATTTCTCGCTTTAAGCGAGCCGGGCGAACCCTCTCGCGTCGAGACGCTACAGTATTGGGCCAGCCCACCAGCGCTTATTTTTGGGAAAAATAAAGACTAGAAAGTCTGTCCGCGCAACGGATCAAACTTGGTTCTCCTCGTTGCGAGGCAATGCTGCTAGCCCACTGCACAAGCATTGAGTTCTTGTCCAATATGATTCTAGAGCAGCTTGCCACCAGTGAAACGTGCTTTCTTTTTGTTATAGGCAACGAGTATCGCTGGTCTGCTGACTGCTGAGCATATGATTCTACAGCAGCTTGCCACCGGTGATCGACCCACTGGGCACCCAAAGAGAAGGAACCCTCACAGGATCATAGCTGAAGTGAGATCCCTGAAGAAACTGTCAGGTATTGGAGAACCTGCCGTCCTCTAACGCAACCATGTAGCGATGGATGTGCTCGTCCTCCTCCCTGACACGGTGACGTACCACCTCCGGCGGGGCCGGCTCCCTCCGCACCGAAACTGGCCCACGCGAACGCCACCAAATGAGATCAGGGTCGACGACGGGACCCGGGGCCGGGTTCCTCATCAAGCGGCGCGCCCCTCCAGGTAGCACCTCCCAGTGCCAGCCCGGCGGAGCCCAGTCCCGGACATGGGTTAGTCGGACGTCGTCGCGGACGGGTCGACGGCGAGGATGCGGGCCGGGCATCGTCGAGAACAAATACTAGCTATATTCCCGCAAAAAGTAACATTTTTTTAATGATTGGATTTTGATACCTAAAATTTCTAACATTTCTACATAACTAACATTTCTATAACATTTCTAATATTTCTAGAACTAAAAAAAAAGAAAAAGTTCTAACTTTTTTATAACTATTTCTATAACTAAAAAACAGAAAAAATTTCTAACAATTCTAACTTTTTATAACTATTTCTATAA
>NC_057794.1:1403302-1415176 GCF_018294505.1 Triticum aestivum | reverse complement strand
CGTAACCATGGAAAATCTTCATCATTTAACGGGATGCTCGGGTCAATATTCACTGTGAATGGAGCAATTTCATCAAACTTTTCATAATCTTCTGACTTGTCTGTCTTGTCATCCACTCCCACGATGTTTCTCTTCCCAGAAAGAACTATGTGCCGCTTTGGCTCATCGTACGATGCATTCGCTTCCTTATATTTTCTTTTTCTTGGCTTGGTAGACATGTCCTTCACATAAAAAACCTGTGCCACATTATTGGCTAGGACGAATGGTTCGTCTGCATACGCAAGATTGTTGAGATCCACTGTTGTCATTCCGTACTGCGGTTCTTCCGTTACCCCGCCTCGTGTCATATTGACCCATTTGCACCGAAACAAAGGGACCTTCAAACCACGTCGATAGTCAAGTTCACATATGTCCTGTATATAACCATAATATGTTTCCTTTCCCGTCTTGGTTTCTGCATCAAAGCAGACACCACTGTTTTGGTTGGTGCTCTTCTTATCTTGGGCAATCGTGTAAAATGTATTACCATTTATCTTGTACCCTTTGAAAGTCATTATATTCGAAGATGGTAACTGGGACAGCAAGTACAGGTCATCTTCAATAGAGGTGTCATGCATGGTACGTGTCTGCAACTAGCTGGCGAAACTCCTGGTTTGTTCACGTGTAATCCAGTCATCAGACCACTCCGGGTGTTTGGAGCGTAGCAAATTCTTGTGTTCATCCATATACGGAGCCACCAAGGCGGAATTCTGTAGAACTGTGTAGTGTGCTTCAGTGAGAGAATGTCCGTCCATACATATTATTTGTTCCCCTCCTAGCGTGCCTTTTCCATCCAGTCTGCCCTTATGCCGCGATTCAGGAACACCAATCGGCTTAAGGTCAGGAATAAAGTCAATACAAAACTCAATGACCTCCTCATTTTGACGGCCCTTGGAGATGCTTCCTTCTGGCCTAGCACAGTTATGAACATATTTCTTTAAGACTCCCATGAACCTCTCAGAGGGGAACATATTGTGTAGAAATACAGGACCCAAAACGTTAATCTCTTCGTACAAGGAAATGGAGAGGGGAACATATTGTGCAGCGCAAATGGAGAGTTCCAAACAATGGAAAGAAGTGGCAGGCTTTGGCTGAGTTTGCAGCCAGCCTCATCCACCCATCGTACAAGGAAATGAAGCAGAAGATCAACAAGAAATTGGACCACAAACTATGGGGGGACAGCCCACTGCCAAACAACCTCATCGAGTACGCAGCGAAAGATGCGTACGTCACCTACAAGGCATGGAAAAAAATCGAAATCGTCAAAGAAGGTTTGAAGTACTAGCAAGAGGCGGAGGATCATTGGGATGACCCCTACTACTGGGGATATTGAGTTGTTTGTGGTATTATGTGTCTCAGTTTGCAGTTATGTGGTTGAACAAGTTTGCTTTTGTAATGCTGAACAAGTTTGCTTTTGTTACGTTGAACAAGTTTGCTTTTGTAATGATGAACAAGTTTGCTTTTGTTATGTAGTTATGTGATTGTTATGATGCTGGTGCAGAACACTTATGGTTGTGATGTGATGCAAAATCCTTCAACTTTTGGTGATCATTTAGTTCAAGTTTTGGTCAGATCATACAGAATGTTGTCTAGAAGTTTTTGTGATCATTTAGTAGTTTTTTTATACAGAAGCCTTTCACTATAACTGAAAAAGCTGAAGTTCTCAGCATGAAGAATCACACAACACAGCACCTACATTATGATGATACACTATCAACTGCAGACCTGAATGCATCCAATTCGGCCTTTCCCAAGCAGTGATGGTAACTGAAAGTATAACAACTAAAAACGCAGCTCTACTATATGTGTCCAATAGTGCCATCATAACAGAACTTTGAAAAGTCCTATATTATACAGTAGCAAGCATCACAAGTTTCAGATGGTTTTCTAGCAAGTATTTTCCAGAAAAGTGGATTGGTGGCACAAAATTGCTACACCCAGTCGATCTACCTAGCATTATCAGCATGGATACCATTGAGACGTGAACAGAAACTGGGGTACCTACGCTGTCCTGCGGTGGTTGAGGAGATGGATCCGGCCGATCCCGTTCGGGGGGCGCGGGGGTGGAGTCGCCGACGGCATGCAAGGGCGGCGGACAGAGGGGGGCGAGTGGGGGATCTGGCGATGGAGGGAGGGAGGCCAGAGTTCGAGGGGAATAGGTGGAGTGGGGGAGGGTTCTAATGGCCTACTTCGGATGGGCCTAATTTGGATGGGCCGTCTCGTTGTCTGCGCCTGAGGCATGCATGCATGGGAATGGCGGCGACGTGGGTTTGCATGCGCGGGTGGCGGACGTGAACTTTATATATCCGAACTATGTTATGATTTCTACCCAAAAACAAGCTCATGTGCGACGCACGCCTCTCGCATCGGCTCTCCGCCACTTCCTGCACCACTCCCTCCCTCTCAGATCTCATCCAAAACAACCGCTATGACGCGACGCTCCCAGAGCTAGGGTATGATGACGACGCGCGAGCAGCATATGTGGGTTGTCGCTGCCGGCGACGAAGTGCTGATGGGGAGGCTTCAGGAACTCAACGGCTGGTTCCCGACGGCGAAGGCCCTCAACGACGCGTCGGAAATGGTGAGAGACAAGCTCAGGGGAGAAGAAATCCTCCGCTGCTTCCCCAACTACGAGCGCCAGCCGGTGATGGGGGTGCTCCTCTGGGTGATGCTGGAGGCGGAGTCTCTGGATCCAGAGCAGAGGGAGAAGTGGAAGGTGTTCCGCTCCCTCCGCTACCGCCTGATCCAGCCGCGGGCGCCGCCGCCGGCGTAGCCACAGGCGCCACCGCAGGCGGTGGTGATGGGGATTTCGTCTCCTGGATCCAGATGGCTCCCAATCGAAATGGAGGAGGACGAAGTGCTAGCTGTGACTCCAAGACGCAGGGCCAGGACGCCAGCGACTCCAACCACGCTTCCCCGCCGCTCCCCTTGCTTCCCGAGGCGCTCGCCTTGCCTCCTTGCCCTCTCCCACCGCCAGTAGGACGCTCACCGGCTGGTAGCCGTTTCTGGTTAATGGCCTGTGTTGGCCTTTTGGTGGGTTGTTTTTCATGTTGGTTGTGGGTCTGTTCCGTTCTGTAATGTCTAGTACTTTGTTATGATTTCTACCCGTCTATTTGATATGTCGTTGGTTAACTGGAAATTGTTTTTCGACGTTGTATGGTTTTGTAGGCATTGTATGGTTTTGTAGGCTATAATGATTACACACACATGTAGATGAAAGGCACGAAAAAATAGTTTCAACAAAGACAACATAAATGATTTTTTACAAGTTTTATAGATGGAAACTTCTTTAGATGCAATGCCATCTCACAAACAACTCAGAAACAACTTTACGATTGGTCATAAAACACATGCATTGTTGTTCAACGAACTGTCTCATGAATAAATTGTACCATAAGTGCGAACATAGTGTGAAACTGAAAAAAATGTTTGTTTGCAACAAAATAATCCTGGTTTGAAGCTTAAACTGGTCTTGTAGTCCTAGGTGCTAGTACTTTATTACAAGTTTTAGAGTGGTTGGGCTTTTTTAGAATTGTTTTCGACTCTGAAAACAATTGAGCCTACTCCATATGGTCTTCTGCACTGCCAAAATCCAGTGATCTCTTGCGTTGCGTCGTTGGAGATTGCGTCGGGCTTGGCGACGACCCATGTGCTTCAATCTTTTTCTCTTTAACATCAATGTAACCATACAACTGAAGTTGTTCTTGGTCTTTCTCCGCCAACTCTCTAGCAAGACCCTCCATTTCTTGGATTCTCACTTCCTGTAGAAAACCATAGGAATTGTATTAGGAAGAAATCAAAAAAGACGTAGCCATAAACTAGATGCATGTAACATTTAAAATTTAAACCTCTGGATCAATGTCATCCTCGGGAAAACAACCCGTAGTTCTATTGTACACAATGTACAGGTGACATGTCTTGCTGCCATTCAGATCAGAAAGCATTTTTTCTACATCATATGGTCCTGCAATCAAGAACATTCCTTCTGGCAGCTTCCACGCGGACCCGGCAAAGAAGTAGTACAGTTCTGCTCCCATTTTGCAACCAAAAGAATCTCTTATTTCACTCATAATGAGATCGTAGGTCACTTTGGCGGGTTCAAAAATTTTGACTTCTGCCGGGTGTTCATCAAAGTATGCTCTCGGGACATGTGACATCTCATCATCCCTACTAAAAAAAATTCCATGAGCAGCACCTAGTATCTCACATCAGAGTTAATACATTCAATGAGTAAAGGGGCAAACATAATTTTGTATGTGCATAGCAACATTGCGGCGTTGTTACCTGCTTTTGTGGAATGTATCCTTCATGTGGAGTGACTGGGGATTGTGCCATCTCAAACCTTCTCACCTTGTTATGTGGAATGTATCCTTCATGTGGTGTGACTGGGGACTCTGCCATCACAGGTTTCTTATTCTGCGTATGAAACGTCGACAGTGGGTTTACACACAAGTTTTGAAAGGTCATACCATATCTTGGGTATGCATCGTTGCGAGGTACTTACAAGGGGAGAATTGACAATATGTTGTTGGGGTGGACTGATGTGGCATTGAACGGGTGACTCTATCGCAATGTCTCGAGTGAATGGCGTGGTGTGACTGGGGACTCTGCCATCACAGGTTTCTTATTCTGCGTATGAAACGTCGACAGTGGGTTTACACACAAGTTTTGAAAGGTCATACCATATCTTGGGTATGCATCGTTGCGAGGTACTTACAAGGGGAGAATTGACGATATGTTGTTGGGGTGGACTGATGTGGCATTGAACGGGTGACTCTATTGCAATGTCTCGAGTGAATGGCGACTGTGTCGTCTCATGATGCTTAGCCTACATACAATCGCCGACATAAGGTTGCCACAAATTGAAGATGTTTATATCATAGAATACGTAGGTCCTTAATATATAGAATCGGTGCGAGATACTTACAGGGGGAGAATAATTGAAGACATGTTGTCGGGTGGCCGTGAAAGCGCACGGTCTTCTAACATATGTCCTTCCAAGCGGACCTTCTCCAGCATGGCCTTATAATCCATGTCCGGCCGCTCATGTAGCATCTTACTGTCCATATCCGCACGTGCCTGCAACACATAGGCATCCATCCTGACTCGCTCTGTCTGTATAATACTGTCCACAAGCTTCCGGTCCTTCTGCAACGTTTGATGCATTTCCTTGTAGCCTAAGACAAACTTTTTTTCCATGTACTCACAGTCCCTCTTATACTTTTCTTCAATCTCAAGATGCATCTTCGCCATCTTACGGGAAAACTCCTCACGCTCCTCCTTTATCATCCTGTCCACGTATGAACGTTCTTTTTTCAGTTTCTTATCTACCTCAGCGCGATCCTTTTGCACCTTCAAGTCGATCTCCCGACGCACTTCATGCAAAGACTTGTCGTACTCCGCACGGTTGTTATGCGCCTCTGAGACCATGGTCCCTACAGCAACACATATACCCATAGTATGAAAACTGTATCCACACCCTCATCCAACTAATTCGAAACAATACGACCGTGAAAAAATATTCATAATCAGTTCATACGATCAACTAGTACAAACTATCAATCAAAAAGCTCTTGCATGACATCCTGTACTCGAATCACACCAGAACTACTCAACTATGGCAAAAGCTGGATTTTCTAATCTCTTCGGAAATTACTTGTTGGTCGAATCAATGGAAAAAATAATCAGCACTGCAATTGAAGATGAGAGAAGCCGTGGAGGAGATCTTTTTAATCCGACGTCGGCGTGGTCGCTTGAGAAGTGATGGCGCAATCCCGGCGATGGCTATGTGAGGAGAAACAAGGTAGATGGGGTGGTTAGGATAGGGTAGATATGCGGTCGAATGGGAAGGTATATATCCGTGATTGTAGGGTTAATTAGTTATTTTGAAGTAATGCGCTTCGATGCAAGTTTTTTTTAACGAGCGCGATCTTTTCGGGGCTTTGAAAACATGTGCACTGACCGCGGGTCGAACCACATATCACACAAGCCCGAGCCATCACCGTGCCCGTGCCAACCCGCCGCCCACCATTCTAACTTATTGATCTCTAAAAAAGGAAGAGCAATAAATTCAGTCCAAGAATTTCCAGATATAATTGTCAACCCATTTTCATTCGTAATTACGAGATATGTTTGGCGCAATTAGTGGCTAACTGGGTTCTTTTTTTTTGAGGAATAGTGGCAACTTGGTTTGATACATGCCAAACCTTACGTTCAGATTAGTTGCATTATTTCGTTCATTTTTTACCAAAAAAATCAATACAAAGTGTTAATTGGACAATGTGAACAATGTGGCACGAAGGTTGTCGGCCCAGCCAGTGGATGGAACGGATGGTACATGTACACGCAAGTATGATCTCTGACACGCGCATTTCGGGTCCCTGTACATGTACATGTAAACCAACCCAACATTGATCCGGTTCAGTGGATGCATGCATGCTCTATGTGGCACGAAGTATGTCGGCCGAGCCAGTCGACGGACCAGATCGATGCTACAGGAGGGACTCCATTGTAGACCAACGCTCCATCAATGTCCGGTGTGTGTGCTACGTCCACCGTAAGACAAACATAGTTCCATCAACCCTAAAACCCTTAAACCCTAAACCCTGATAACCCTAAACCCCCCCCCCCTCCCACTAAACCGTAAAAACATTCAAATTTTTGCCCCACATGGAAACCATTATGCATGCATTCTCTATGTGGTCATGGGATGCCATGAAAGATTTTTGGGATTATACACGCAAGTACGATCTCTGACACGCGCATTTCCGGCCTAGCATGTCAACACCCCGAAAGCACTAGCTGGGTTCCTCACCTGTATGAAACCAACCAAACATCGATCCGGTCCAGTGGATGGATGCATGCTCTATGTGGCACGAAGTTTGTCGGCCGAGCCAGTCAATGGACCGGATCGATGGTACCAGAGGGAATTCATTGTAGACCAACGCTCCATCAATGTCCGGTGTGTGTGCTACGTCCACCATAAGACAAACATAGTTCCGTCAACCCTAAAACCCTTAAACCCTAAACCCTGATAACCTTAACCCCCCCCCCACTAAACCGTAAAAACATTCAAATTTTTGCCCCACATGGAAACCATTATGCATGCATTCTCTATGGGGTCATGGGATGCCATGAAAAAAGTTTGGGATTATACATGCAAGTACGATCTCTGACACGCGCATTTCCGACCTAGCATGTCAACACCCCGAAAGCACTAGCTGCTTTCCTCACCTGTATGAAACCAACCCAACATTGATCCGGTCCAATGGATGGATGCATGCTCTATGTGGCACGAAGTTTGTTGGCTGAGCCATTCAACAAATCGGATCGATGCTACCGGAGGGTATCCATTGTAGACCAACGCTCCACCAATGTCCGATGTGTGTGCTACGTCCACCGTAAGACAAACATAGTTCCGTTAACCCTAAAACCCTTAAACCCTAAACCCTGATAACCGTAAACCCCCCCCCCCCCACTAAACCGTAAAAACATTCAAAATTTTGCCCAACATGGAAACCATTATGCATTCATTCTCTATGTGGTCATGAGATTCCATTAAGAAAGTTTGGGATCATTAGTACATATACATGCAAGTACGTTCTCTGACACGCGCATTTCCGGGCTTGCATGTAAACACTCAACCCTAAACCCTGATAACCCTAACCCCTGATAACCCTAAACCCCTAAACCCCTAAACTCTAATAACCCTAAACCCCTAAACCCTAAACCCCGTAAACCCCGCACCGAGTTCACAAGATTTTCTTATTTCTTTATATCATTTATCCAAATCTCACATAACTCACGCGGCCCACCCCTCCCTAAATCCCGCGATTATAGCTCCGCATTCTAACCACCCGGGCCGTCCGCACCTCCCACGACCGCTTCAAGATCAGATCGGACACGCCGGTCGCCCACGGAATACAGGAGTCGGCGGCCACCACTCGCCGCCCACCGCCAACGTGATCTGAGGGCTCGGGCATCAGTGTTCTTCTCGCCGCCTCCTCCTCGCGTGAACGCGCCATTTTTCCTTTGCGCCGTCGACCGCGCTATACCGGCACTTATAGTTTCCGACGCACTAACCGCCGCCATCTACTCGGTGGCACCATCTCCAAGATAAGGTATTAGCTGATCGTAACTCTTTATGATCGTTGTCCGCTGATGCTTTAGTTGTTGAACCCTCATAGGTTTTGCACCCAAATAGGTTTTGTGCTTAAACCCATAAGTGGATCATATGTTAAATGACCCAGTTAATTTTTGTTAAAATTAATTCTCTGCTAATTTTGTTATACATTTTCCAATTTTGTTCAGATTAATTGAGCCTGATTTTATCATTGCATACGAGGCAGCAATGTTAGTTTCAGATACGAACCTTAATAATGGAGAAAAGCCCATCTCCGAAATTACCGATGCGGTAAGTAATTTACTGTTTGTGTACAATCGTTTCGTACACATAATTCATGTGTATTCAGTAATATTTAATGGCATGTAACAGGAACTCGCCGAAAAGCATGGTCATATGAAGTTAGTATGCTCACAGACAAGGTTCGGAAAAACCATGAAACTGTTGTCACAAGACCACAAAAAGTACATCATATCAGAAACCAGTCTTGGCGGTCTAACCCAAATGCATGAAGTGACTCTACAGCGCATAATGTTGGTTAGACTAGCCAAGAACATAGATATGGACACGCAATCCATTACCATCGGTAAAACGCCAATTCCTATAACAAAAGAGGACGTGCAAGGTATATTTGGCATTTCGATAGAAGGGGAGGATATAGAGCCACATCTGGAAATGCAAACCGACACAGAATTGTTTACCGCCTATGCAAACAATGGGCAAATTTTGATTTCTGACCTTGAAACGGCGATCCGAGCTTCCAAAGCCCCAGACGGCGATTTCCTGAGGCGGTTCATTCTGTACGCAATTGGTACTATTGTAGCACCAACAGCACAACATTATGTGGACTCGAAATTTCTCAACCTTGTTACAGATCTTGAAAACCTTCGGAAATTTAACTGGGGATGTTTCACACTTAATCACTTCTTCAAGTCCGTTCACAAGTTTAGAAATCGAGATCACGTAAATCTACAAGGAAATCTAATTCTGCTCCAGGTTAGTGATAGATCACTACTTAATGTCCTTTAATTATTGTTCTGTTGCATATCTGTATGGTGATGAACTAATTTATTGTGTAGTATTGGTACTGGGAGCACGTGCGTAGTGGCCGATTAATGTATGCTTCTAGACCCCCTCCATTGATCGCACGATGGGACAAAATGATGGCTACTTTAAGAAGCGATGCTTACGAGAAAGGAGGTCTTCATAACGGGCTGGTACCTATCTACAATTGAACTTTCTATATCCAATTTTTTATTTAGTACTAATGGTTCATTATATTTTAAAAAAATAGGCTGTCATGGAAATTTGTGCTCCTTAACGACCGTCCGAGAATTCTAATAATTTTCCAAGAAAAAAAGATGAACATGTGCATCAACATGATTCGTATCGAGCACCATCACAAGGACAGCAATTTAGTAGCCAGCAAGTACGTACTCCAAAGACTATTTGTTTTTGCAATATCACAAATAGGTGTCATGGAACCTCATTCATTTAGCTATTGTTATCAACGGGGTTTTATTTTGTTTACACAGATTGAAATGGTAGTTGAAGTCATGAATGCACGCATTGCTGATCATGAAAAGAAGGTAGGCAGGAAGTTAATGGAAATTGAGCACAGATTTGATGTCAAATACCAGACTCTAGGTGAAGACTTGATCGACATGAAGACTAAAACTGGCACTAATCCTAGGTTGTCGAAGGCCGAGGACGAAATTTATGGACTTCTTTCAAATATTTGAATTCTTTAAAAACAAACTTCCATGAAGTTTTATTGAATTCATGAACTTTTTTAACCACATGAAATATTTTCAAATTCATAAAAAAATCAAATTTCACTAACTTTTTTTAAATTCAAGATCTTTTTTAGTTCATCTTTTTTCAAAATCATGAATTTTATTCAAATTCACAAACTTTTTTTTAAAATCACAAGCTTTTTTCAAATTCACAAACTTTTTTCGAGTCCACTATTTTTTCCAAATCATGAAGTTTTTTTAAAAAATCACAAACATTCTTAGAATTCATGATTTTTTACAAATTATAAAAAAATCTTAAATTTAATGGTTTGTAAAAATGGAAATTCGTTTTCAATAGAAAATGACCGAAATAAAAAATAAGTTGACCCGTACCCGTGTAGAAATCGCGAACGGTCAAAGCTACCTATAGGTGGAGAATTGGAATTGCTAGCGATCAGAGATTTAGGTCGTGGCATATCTACAGATTATGTATGCGCGACAGCTATTTCTCGCTTTAAGCGAGCCGGAAGGGACCATCTCGCGTCGAGACGCTACAGTATTCGTGAACTTTTTTGAACACATGAATTTTTTTCAAAATCATAAAGTTTTTCAAATTTCACAAAAATTTTAGAAATTCATCAACTTTTTGAGCTCATGTTTCTTTAAAAATCATGAATTTTAATCAAATTCACAAACTTTTTTTCAAACTCACAAGATTTTTTCAAATACATGAACCTTTTTCAAATTCACAAACTTTTTTTGAGTTCACTATTTTTCCAATCATGAATTTAAAAAAAATCACAAACATTCTTAAAATTCATGATTTTTAAAAAAGTATAAAAACTTTCTTCAAATTAATGATTTGTAAAAATGAAAAATCATTTTCAGTAGAAAATGACCGAAATAAGAAATAAGTCGACCCATACCCGTGTAGAAATCGCGAACAGTCGGAGCTACCTATCAAAGATTTAGGCCGTGGCCCATCTACATATTGTGTAAGTGCGAGAGCTATTTCTCGCTTTAAGCGAGCCGGGCGAACCCTCTCGCGTCGAGACGCTACAGTATTGGGCCAGCCCACCAGCGCTTATTTTTGGGAAAAATAAAGACTAGAAAGTCTGTCCGCGCAACGGATCAAACTTGGTTCTCCTCGTTGCGAGGCAATGCTGCTAGCCCACTGCACAAGCATTGAGTTCTTGTCCAATATGATTCTAGAGCAGCTTGCCACCAGTGAAACGTGCTTTCTTTTTGTTATAGGCAACGAGTATCGCTGGTCTGCTGACTGCTGAGCATATGATTCTACAGCAGCTTGCCACCGGTGATCGACCCACTGGGCACCCAAAGAGAAGGAACCCTCACAGGATCATAGTTGAAGTGAGATCCCTGAAGAAACTGCCAGGTATTGGAGAACCTGCCGCCCTCTAACGCAACCATGTAGCGATGGATGTGCTCGTCCTCCTCCCTAACACGGTGACGTACCACCTCCGGCGGGGCCGGCTCCCTCCGCACCGAAACTGGCCCACACGAACGCCACCAAATAAGATCAGGGTCGACGACGGGACCCGGGGCCGGGTTCCTCATCAAGCGGCGCGCCCCTCCAGGTAGCACCTCCCAGTGCCAGCCCGGCGGAGCCCAGTCCCGGACATGGGTTAGTCGGACGTCGTCGCGGATGGGTCGACGGCGAGGATGCGGGCCGGGCATCGTCGAGAACAAATACTAGCTATATGCCCGCAAAAAGTAACATTTTTTTAATGATTGGATTTTGATAACTAAAATTTCTAACATTTCTACATAACTAACATTTCTATAACATTTCTAATATTTCTAGAACTAAAAAAAAGAAAAATTTCTAACTTTTTTATAACTATTTCTATAACTAAAAAACAGAAAAAATTTCTAACAATTCTAACTTTTTTATAACTATTTCTATAACTAAAAACAGAAAAATTTCTAACAATTCTAACTTTTTTATAACTATTT
>NC_057794.1:1370820-1402098 GCF_018294505.1 Triticum aestivum | reverse complement strand
ATCACATCCCAGATCTTTGGGTGTGAAACTTTTTCTTCGCGTGTGTCCCTTTGCGCCGTAACCATGGAAAATCTTCATCATTTAACGGGATGCTCGGGTCAATATTCACTGTGAATGGAGCAATTTCATCAAACTTTTCATAATCTTCTGACTTGTCTGTCTTGTCATCCACTCCCACGATGTTTCTCTTCCCAGAAAGAACTATGTGCCGCTTTGGCTCATCGTACGATGCATTCGCTTCCTTATATTTTCTTTTTCTTGGCTTGGTAGACATGTCCTTCACATAAAAAACCTGTGCCACATTATTGGCTAGGACGAATGGTTCGTCTGCATACGCAAGATTGTTGAGATCCACTGTTGTCATTCCGTACTGCGGTTCTTCCGTTACCCCGCCTCGTGTCATATTGACCCATTTGCACCGAAACAAAGGGACCTTCAAACCACGTCGATAGTCAAGTTCCCATATGTCCTGTATATAACCATAATATGTTTCCTTTCCCGTCTTGGTTTCTGCATCAAAGCAGACACCACTGTTTTGGTTGGTGCTCTTCTTATCTTGGGCAATCGTGTAAAATGTATTACCATTTATCTTGTACCCTTTGAAAGTCATTATATTCGAAGATGGTAACTGGGACAGCAAGTACAGGTCATCTTCAATAGAGGTGTCATGCATGGTACGTGTCTGCAACTAGTTGGCGAAACTCCTGGTTTGTTCACGTGTAATCCAGTCATCAGACCACTCCGGGTGTTTGGAGCGTAGCAAATTCTTGTGTTCATCCATATACGGAGCCACCAAGGCGGAATTCTGTAGAACTGTGTAGTGTGCTTCAGTGAGAGAATGTCCGTCCATACATATTATTTGTTCCCCTCCTAGCGTGCCTTTTCCATCCAGTCTGCCCTTATGCCGCGATTCAGGAACACCAATCGGCTTAAGGTCAGGAATAAAGTCAATACAAAACTCAATGACCTCCTCATTTTGACGGCCCTTGGAGATGCTTCCTTCTGGCCTAGCACAGTTATGAACATATTTCTTTAAGACTCCCATGAACCTCTCAGAGGGGAACATATTGTGTAGAAATACAGGACCCAAAACGTTAATCTCTTCGCATAGGTGAACTAGGACGTGCGTCATGATGTTGAAGAAGGATGGTGGGAACACCAACTCGAAACTGACAAGACATTACACCAAATCATTCTCTAACCTTGGTATGATTTCTGGATCGATTACCTTCTGAGAGATTGCATTGAGAAATGCACATAGCTTCACAATGGCTAATCGAACATTTTCCGGTAGAAGCCCCCTCAATGCAACCGGAAGCAGTTGTGTCATAATTACGTGGCAGTCATGAGACTTTAGGTTCTGGAATTTTTTTCTCTGCCATGTTTATTATTCCCTTTATATTCGACGAGAAGCCAGACGGTACCTTAATACTGAGCAGGCATTTAAAGAAGATTTCCTTCTCTTCTTTGGTAAGAGCGTAGCTTGCATGACCCTGATGTATGCCGTCTTTTCCATGCATACATTGCTGGTCCTCTTGTGCCTCAGGTGTATCTTTTGTCTTCCCATACACGCCCAAGAAGCCAAGCAGGGTCACACAAAGATTCTTCGTCACGTGCATCACGTCGATTGCGGAGCGGACCTCTAGGTCTTTCCAATAGGGCAGGTCCCAAAATATAGATTTCTTCTTCCACATGGGTGCGCGTTCGTCAGCATCATTCGGAACAGGTTGTCCACCAGGACCCTTTCCAAAGACCACCTTCAAATCCTTGACCATATCATGTACATCAGCACCAGTACGGTGGCGAGGCTTCGTCCGGTGATCCGCCTCACCTTTCAAATGCTTTCCTTTCTTTCTTACGGGATGCCTACTCGGAAGAAATTGACGATGTCCCAGGTACACATTCTTCTTACAATTAGCCAAATATATACTGTCGGTATCGTCCAAACAGTGCGTGCATGCGCGGTATCCCTTGTTTGTCTGTCCTGAAAGGTTACTGAGAGCAGGCCAATCATTGATGGTCACGAACAGCAACGCCTTTAGGTCAAATTCTTCCCCCATGTGCTCATCCCACGCACGTACACCTGTTCCATTCCACAGTTGTAAGAGTTCTTCAACTAATGGCCTTAGGTACACATCAATGTCGTTGCTGGGTTGCTTAGGGCCTTGGATGAGCACTGGCATCATAATGAACTTCCGCTTCATGCACAACCAAGGAGGAAGGTTATACAAACATAGAGTCACAGGCCAGGTGCTATGGTTGCTGCTCTGCTCCCCAAAAGGATTAATGCCATCTGCGCTTAGACCAAACCATACGCTCCTTGCGTCATCTGCAAACTCCTTCCCGTACTTTCTTTCCATTTTTCTCCACTGCGACCCGTCAGCGGGTACTCTCAACTTTCTATCTTTCTTACGGTCTTCTCTGTGCCATCGCATCGCCTTGGCATGCTCTTTGTTTTAGAACAAACGTTTCAACCATGGTATTATAGGAGCATACCACATCACCTTGGCAGAAATCTTCTTCCTGGGGCGCTCGCCCTCGACATCACCAGGGTCATCGCGACTGATCTTATAGCGCAATGCACCACATACCGGGCAAGCGTTCAAATCCTCGTACTCACCACGGTAGAGGATGCAATCATTAGGGCATGCATGTATCTTCTGCACCTCTAACCCTAGAGGGCAGACAGCCTTCTTTGCTTCGTACGTACTCTCGGGCAATTCGTTGTCCTTTGGAAGCATATCCTTTATCATTACCAGCAACTTTCCAAATCCCTTGTCAGATACACCATTCTCTGCCTTCCATTGCAGCAATTCCAGTGTGGTGCCTAGCTTTTTCTTGTCACCTACGCAATTCGGGTACAACAATTTTTGTGATCCTCTAACATGCGCTGCAACTTCTTCTTCTCCAAATCACTTGTGCAGTTTCTCTTTGCATCGGCAATGGCCCGACCTAGATCATCAACGGGCTCATCTGATGCCTCTTCTTCAGCTTCTTCCCGCATTGCCGGCTCAGCTTCTTCCCGCATCACCGGCTCAGCTTCTTCCCCCATTGTTGTATCATCGTATTCAGGGAACCCATGGCCAGGATAGCTGTCGTCGTCCTCTTCTTCTTCATTGTCTTCCATAATAACCCCTCTTTCTCCGTGCTTGGTCCAAACATTATAGTGGGGCATGAAACCGGAGTTAAACAGGTGGACGTGAATGGTTCTTGACGTAGAGTAATTGTGACCATTCTTACAGCGAGCACATGGACAAGGCATAAAACCATCCGCCCGCTTGTTTGCCTCAGCCGCAAGCAGAAAAGTATGCACGCACTCAAGGAACTGGGGAGAGCATCGGTCATCGTACATCCATTGCCGGCTCATCTTCATTACACAACACCGAATAGACCAAATTAATACAAGTTCATTCATAAAGTTCATACAACACTTAAATGCAACAAACAAATAACTCTCTAGCTAAAGCATTTAAATGCAACAACAAATACGATCAAGATTGCAACTAAGGTAACAATGGATCCAACAGCATAATGATACCAAGCATCACTATCGATGGCATATTTTCTAATCTTTCTAATCTTCAAGCGCATTTTCTCCATCTTGATCTTGTGATCATCGACGACATCGGCAACATGCAACTCCAATTCCATCTTCTCCCCCTCAATTCTTTTCAATTTTTCTTTCAAGTACTCGTTTTCTCTTTCAACTAAATTTAACCTCTCGACAATAGGGTCGGTTGGAATTTCCGGTTCACATACCTCCTAGAAAAAATTTCTATGTCAACTTGATGGGCATAATTTGTCATAAACACGAAATGCAACTAGTTTTAAAAGAGAATATATATACCACATCCGAATCATAACAAGGACGAGGGCCGACGGGGACGGATATCAAAACCATGGCACTATATGTATAACAAACAACGTATGGGTAAGATAATCATACGAGTAACTATATATCTAAATCACACAAACATCAATTTTTATATAAAATTTCATGAACAAGAGGCTCACCACAAGGTGGTGCCAGCAACGGGACGGTGCGGGCGATCGACGGTGGTTACGATGGAGATTTAGAAGGCACTAAGTAAACCACACCTACATATGCAAACTAAGTGTTATTTTTGACCTCAAATTGCATATAAATCAAATACTAGCACATATATATATATATATCCTCCCAAATTACTAAACTCACAAATTAATCACTATATAAAGCATTGCAAGAGCTATAATCTAGCAATGAGAGATGAAAGGACAAAGTTGCAAACCTTTGTGATCATTTGAATGGATGGGGGCCTTCAAATCTTGACAAATTTTGGGCAAAATGTGTGATGAGCTCGAGAGGAAGAGGGGAAGAACAGAGAGGAGAGGGGAAAGGGGAAGAACAGAGCGAGATCGGGTGTGAAGGGTTTATGTAGGACGACCTTTAGTACTGGTTCGTGCCACGAACCGGTACTAAAGGGGCTGGAGGGCCCCAGTCTGACAACATCCTGTCACCACTCTCATTAGTACCGGTTCGTGGCACGAACCGGTGCTAAAGGTTCGCCACGAACCAGTACTAATGAAAGTGGCCCGGCTAGCCGTTGGAACCGGCACTAATGTATACATTAGTGTCGGCTCAAATACAAACCGGCACTAATGTGCTTCACGTTTGACCTTTTTTCTACTAGTGCCCCACCCTAGGGTTCCCAACCCTAGGCGCATGGGGTGGGCCAAAGGGGGCGCACCAGCCCACTATGGGCTGGTTCCCCTCCCCACTTCAGCCCATGGGGCCCTCCGGGATGGGTGGCCCCACCCGGTGGACCCCCGGGACCCTTCCGGTGGTCCCCGTACAATACCGGTGACCCCCGAAACTCTCCCGATGGCCGAAACTGCACTTCCTATATATAATTCTTCACCTCCGGACCATTCTGGAACTCCTCGTGACGTCCGGGATCTCATCCAGGACTCCGAACAACTTTCGGGTTACTGCATATTCATATCTCTACAACCCTAGCGTCACCGAACATTAAGTGTGTAGACCCTATGGGTTCGGGAGACATGTAGACATGACCGAGACGGCTCTTCGGTCAATAACCAACAGCGGGATCTGGATACCCATGTTGGCTCCCACATGCTCCTCGATGATCTCATCGGATGAACCACGATGTCGAGGATTCAAGCAACCCCGTATACAATTCTCTTTGTCAATCGGTACGTTACTTGCCCAAGATTCGATCATTGGTATCCCAATACCTCGTTCAATCTCGTTACCGGCAAGTCACTTAACTCGTACCATAATGCACGATCCCGTGACCAGACACTTGGTCACTTTGAGCTCATTATGATGATGCATTACCGAGTGGGCCCAAAGATACCTCTCCGTCATACAGAGTGACAAATCCCAGTCTTGATCCGTGTCAACCCAACAGACACTTTCGGAGATACCCGTAGTATACCTTTATAGTCACCCAGTTACGTTGTGACGTTTGGTACACCCAAAGCACTCCTACGGTATCCGGGAGTTACACGATCTCATGGTCTAAGGAAAAGATACTTGACATTGGAAAAACTCTAGCAAACGAACTATACGATCTTTGTGCTATGTTTAGGATTGGGTCTTGTCCATCACATCATTCTCCTAATGATGTGATCTCGTTATCAATGACATCCAATGTCCATAGTCAGGAAACCATGACTATCTATTGATCAACGAGCTAGTCAACTAGAGGCTTACTAGGGACATGTTGGTGTCTATGTATTCACACATGTATTATGATTTCCGGATAACACAATTATAGCATGAATAAAAGACAATTATCATGAACAAGGAAATATAATAATAATCCTTTCATTATTGCCTCTAGGGCATATTTCCAACAGTCTCCCACTTGCACTAGAGTCAATAATCTAGTTACATTGTGATGAATCGAACACCCATAGAGTTCTGGTGTTGATCATGTTTTGCCCTAGGGAGAAGTTTAGTCAACGGATCTACGACATTCAGGTCTATATGTACTTTACAAATATCTATGTCTCCATCTTGAACATTTTCATGAATGGAGTTGAAGCGACGCTTGATGTGCCTGGTCTTCTTGTGAAACCTGGGCTCCTTGGCAAGTGCAATAGCTCCAGTGTTGTCACAGAAGAGTTTGATCGGCCCCGACGCATTGGGTACGACTCCTAGGTCGGTGATGAACTCCTTCACCCAAATTGCTTCATGCGCTGCCTCCGAGGCCGCCATGTACTCCGCTTCACATGTAGATCCCGCCATGACGCTCTACTTGCAGCTGCACCAGCTTACTGCTCCACCATTCAACATATACATGTATCCGGTTTGTGACTTAGAGTCATCCAGATCTGTGTCGAAGCTAGCATCGACGTAACCCTTTACGACGAGCTCTTCGTCACCTCCATAAATGAGAAACATGTCCTTAGTCCTTTTCAAGTACTTCAGGATATTCTTGACCGCTGTCTAGTGTTCCTTGCCGGGATTACTTTGGTACCTACCTACCAAACTTACGGCAAGGTTTACATCAGGTCTGGTACATAGCATGGCATACATAATAGACCCTATGGCTGAGGCATAAGGGATGACACTCATCTCTTCTATATCTTCTGCCGTGGTCGGACATTGAGCTGAGCTCAATTTCACACCTTGCGACACAGGCAAGAATCCCTTCTTAGACTGATCCATATTGAACTTCTTCAATATCTTATCAAGGTATGTGCTTTGTGAAAGACCTATGAGGCGTCTTGATCTATCTCTATAGATCTTGATGCCTAATATATAAGCAGCTTCTCCAAGTCCTTCATTAAAAAACTCTTATTCAAGTAGGCCTTAATGCTGTCCAAAAGTTCTGTATCATTTCCCATCAAAAGTATGTCATCTACATATAATATGAGAAATGCTACAGAGCTCCCACTCACTTTCTTTTAAACGCAGGCTTCTCCATAAGTCTGCATAAACCCAAACGCTTTGATCATCTCATCAAAGCGAATGTTCCAACTCCGAGATGCTTGCACCAGCCCATAAATCGAGCGTTGGAGCTTGCACACCTTGTCAGTATTCTTAGGATCGACAAAACCTTCCGGCTGCATCATATACAATTCTTCCTTAAGGAAACCATTAAGGAATGTCGTTTTGACGTCCATTTGCCATATCTCATAATCATAGAATGCGGCAATTGCTAACATGATTCGGACGGACTTCAGCTTCGCTACGGGTGAGAAAGTCTCATCGTAGTCAACCCCTTGAAGTTGTCGATAACCCTTAGCGACAAGCCGAGCTTTATAGATGGTCACATTTCCATCCGCATCTGTCTTCTTCTTAAAGATCCATTTATTTTCTATGGCTCACCGCTCAACGGGCAAGTCAGTCAAAGTCCATACTTTGTTTTCATACATGGATCCTATCTTGGATTTCATGGCTTCCAGCCATTTGTCGGAATCCGGGCCCGCCATCGCTTCTTCATAGTTTGAAGGTTCACCGTTGTCTAACAACATGATTTCCAAGACAGGGTTGCCGTACCACTCTGGTGCGAAACGTGTCCTTGTGGACCTACGAAGTTCAGTAGCAACTTGATCTAAAGTTTCATGATCATCATCATTAACTTCCTCTCTAGTCGGTGCAGGCACCTCAGGAACATTTTCTTGAGTTGCGCCATTTTCCGGTTCAAGAGGTAATACTTCATCAAGTTCTACTTTCCTCCCACTTACTTCTTTCGAGAGAAACTCCTTCTCTAGAAAGGATCCATTCTTGGCAACAAAGATCTTGCCTTCGGATCTGAGGTAGAAGGTATACCCAATAGTTTCTTTAGGGTATCCTATGAAGACGCATTTTTCTGACTTGGGTTCGAGCTTTTCAGGTTGAAGTTTCTTGACATAAGCATCGCATCCCCAAACTTTTAGAAACGACAGCTTAGGTTTCTTCCCAAACCATAATTCATACGATGTCGTCTCAACGGATTTCGACGGAGCCCTATTTAAAGTGAATGCAGCAGTCTCTAAAGCATAGCCCCAAAATGATAGCGGTAAATCGGTAAGAGACATCATAGATCGCACCATATCTAATAGAGTGCGATTACGACGTTCGGACACACCATTACGCTGAGGTGTTCCAGGCGGCGTCAATTGTGAAACTATTCCACATTTTCTTAAGTGTGTGCCAAACTCGTGACTCAAGTATTCTCCTCCACGATCTGATCGCAAGAACTTGATTTTCCTGTCACGTTGATTCTCAACCTCACTCTGAAATTCCTTGAACTTTTCAAAGGTCTCAGACTTGTGTTTCATTAAATAGACATACCCATATCTACTCAAGTCATCAGTGAGGGTGAGAACATAACGATAGCCACCGCGAGCCTCAACACTCATTGGACCGCACACATCAGTATGTATGATTTCCAATAAGTTGGTTGCTCGCTCCATTGTTCCTGAGAATGGAGTCTTGGTCATTTTACCCATGAGGCATGGTTCGCACGTGTCAAATGATTCGTAATCAAGAGACTCTAAAAGTCCATCTGCATGGAGCTTCTTCATGTTTTTGACACCTGTGTGACCAAGGCGGCAGTGCCACAAGTATGTGGGACTATCATTATCAACCTTACATCTTTTGGTATTCACACTATGAATATGTGTAGCGTTACGCTCGAGATTCATTAAGAATAAACCATTCACCATCGGAGCATGATCATAAAACATATCTCTCATATAAATAGAACAACCATTATTCTTGGATTTAAATGAGTAGCCATCTCGAATTAAACGAGATCCTGATACAATGTTCATGCTCAAAGCTGGCACTAAATAACAATTATTGAGGTTTAAAACTAATCCCGTAGGTAAATGTAGAGGTAGCGTGCCGACGGCGATCACATCGACCTTGGAACCATTCCCGACACGCATCGTCACCTCGTCCTTCGCCAGTCTCCGCTTATTCCGTAGCTCCTGCTTTGAGTTACAAATGTGAGCAACCGCACCGGTATCAAATACCCAGGAGCTACTACGAGTACTGGTAAGGTACACATCAATTACATGTATATCACATATACCTTTCGTGATGCCGGCCTTCTTGTCCGCTAAGTATTTGGGGCAGTTCCGCTTCCAGTGACCTCTTCCCTTGCAATAAAAACACTCAGTCTCGGGCTTGGGTCCATTCTTTGGCTTCTTCCCGGCAGCTTGCTTACCGGGCGCGGCAACTCCCTTGCCGTCCTTCTTGAAGTTCTTCTTACCCTTGCCCTTCTTGAACTTAGTGGTTTTATTCACCATCAACACTTGATGTTCCTTTTTGACTTCTACCTCTGCTGATTTCAGCATTGCAAATACTTCAGGAATGGTCTTTTCCATCCCCTGCATATTGAAGTTCATCACAAAGCTCTTGTAGCTCGGTGGAAGCGACTGAAGGATTCTATCAATGACCGCGTCATCCGGGAGTTTAACTCCCAGCTGAGTCAAGCGGTTATGTAACCCAGACATAGTGAGTATGTGCTCACTGACAGAACTATTTTCCTCCATCTTACAGTTGAAGAACTTGTCGGAGACTTCATATCTCTCGACCCGGGCATGAGCTTGAAAAACCATTTTCAGCTCTTCGAACATCTCATATGCTCCGTGTCTCTCAAAATGCTTTTGGAGCCCCGGCTCTAAGCTGTAAAGCATGCCGCACTGAACGAGGGAGTAATCATCGGTACGTGTCTGCCAAGCGTTCATAACGTCTTGTTCTGCAGGGAGAGCAGGTGCTTCACCTAGCGGTGCTTGTAGGACATAATCTTTCTTGGCAGCTATGAGGATGATCCTCATGTTCCAGACCCAGTCCGTATAGTTGCTGCCATCGTCTTTCAGCTTGGTTTTCTCTAGGAACGCGTTGAAGTTGAGCACAACATTGGCCATTTGATCTACAATACATGTTGTAAAGATTTTAGACTAAGTTCATGATAATTAAGTTCATCTAATCAAATTATTCAATGAGCTCCCACTTAGATAGACATCCCTCCAGTTATCTAAGTATAACATGATCCGAGTTAACTAGGCCGTGTCCGATCATCACGTGAGACGGACTAGTCAACATCGGTGAACATCTTCATGTTGATCGTATCTTCTATACGACTCATGCTCGACCTTTCGGTCTTCTGTGTTCCGAGGCCATGTCTGTACATGCTAGGCTCGTCAAGTCAACCTAAGTGTTTGCATGTGTAAATCTGTCTTATACCCGTTGTATGTGAACGTTGGAATCTATCACACCCGATCATTATGTGGTGCTTCGAAACAACGAACTGTCGCAACGATGCACAGTTAGGGGGAACATTTTCTTGAAATTATTATGAGGGATCATCTTATTTACTACCGTCGTTCTAAGTAAACAAGATGCAAAAACATGATAAACATCACATGCAATCAAATAATAATAGTGACATGATATGGCCAATATCACATAGCTCTTTTGATCTCCATCTTGGGGCTCCATGATCATCTTGTCATCGGCATGACACCATGATCTCCATCATCATGATCTCCATCATCGTGTCTCCATGAAGTTGCTCGCCAACTATTACTTCTACTACTATGGCTAACGCGTTTAGCAATAAAGTAAAGTAATTTACATGGCGTTTCTCAATGATACGCAGGTCATACAAAAAATAAAGACAACTCCTATGGCTCCTGCCGGTTGTCATACTCATCGACATGCAAGTCGTGATTCCTATTACAATAGCATGAACATCTCATACATCACATATATATCATTCATCATTCATCACAACTTTGGCCATATCACATGACAAAACACTTGCTGCAAAAACAAGTTAGACGTCCTCTAATTGTTGTTGCAAATTTTTTACGTGGCTGCAATAGGGTTCTAGCAAGAACGTTTTCTTACCTATGTGAAAGCCACAACGTGATTTGTCAACTTCTATTTACCCTTCATAAGGACCCTTTTCATCGAATCGGCTCCAACTAAAGTGGGAGAGACAGACACCCGCCAGCCACCTTATGCAACTGGTGCATGTCAGTCGGTGGAACCGGTCTCACGTAAGCGTACGTGTAAGGTTGGTCCGGGCCGCTTCATCCCACAATACCGCTAAAGCAAAATAAGACTAGTAGCGGCAAGAAAGTTGACAACATCTACGCACACAACAAATTGTGTTCTACTCGTGCAAAAAGAACTACGCATAGACCTAGCCCATGATGCCATTGTTGGGGAACGTTGCAGAAAATAAAAAATTTCCTACGGTTTCACCAAGATCCATATATGAGTTCATCTAGCAACGAGTGATCGGATTGCATCTACATATCTTTGTAGATCACGCGCGAAAGCGTTCAAAGAACGGGGATGAGGAAGTCATACTCGACGTGATCCAAATCACCGGAGATCCTAGCGCCGAACGAACGGCACCTCCGCGTTCAACACACGTGTGGTCAGCGTGACGTCTCCTCCTTCTTGATCCAGCAAGGGGGAAGGAGAGGTTGATGAAGATCCAGCAGCACGACGGCGTGGTGGTGGATGCAGGAGTCACCGCAGCAGGGCTTCGCCGTTCTACTGCGAGAGGGAGAGGTGTAGCAGGGGAGAGGGAGGCGCCAAGAGTCAAGGGTGCGGCTGCCCCTCCCTCCCCCCCCCCCTTATATAGGCTCCCCTAGGGGGGCGCCGGCCAAGGGGTGGAGTGCCCCCAAGCCAGGTGGGGCGCCCCCCACCCTAGGGTTCCCAACCCTAGGCGCATGGGGTGGGCCAAAGGGGGCGCACCAGCCCACTATGGGCTGGTTCCCCTCCCCACTTCATCCCATGGGGCCCTCCGGGATGGGTGGCCCCACCCGGTGGACCCCCGGGACCCTTTCGGTGGTCCCAGTACAATACCGGTGACCCCCGAAACTCTCCCGATGGCCGAAACTGCACTTCCTATATATAATTCTTCACCTCCGGACCATTCCGGAACTCCTTGTGATGTCCGGGATCTCATCCAGGACTCCGAACAACTTTCGGGTTACTGCATATTCACCATGCATATTCTCTACAACCCTAGCGTCACCGAACCTTAAGTGTGTAGACCCTACGGGTTCGGGAGACATGTAGACATGACCGAGACGGCTCTCCGGTCAATAACCAACAGCGGGATCTGGATACCCATGTTGGCTCCCACATGCTCCTCGATGATCTCATCGGATGAACCACGATGTCGAGGATTCAAGCAACCCCGTATACAATTCCCTTTGTCAATCGATACGTTATTGCCCGAGATTCGATCGTCGGTATCCCAATACCTCGTTCAATCTCGTTACCGGCAAGTCACTTTACTCGTACCGTAATGCATGATCCCGTGACCAGACACTTGGTCACTTTGAGCTCATTATGATGATGCATTACCGAGTGGGCCCAAAGATACCTCTCCATCATACGGAGTGACAAATCCCAGTCTTGATCCGTGTCAACCCAACAGACACTTTCGGAGATACCCGTAGTATACCTTTATAGTCACCCAGTTACGTTATGACGTTTGGTACACCCAAAGCACTCCTACGGTATCCGGGAGTTACATGATCTCATGGTCTAAGTAAAAGATACTTGACATTGGAAAAACTCTAGCAAACGAACTATACGATCTTTGTGCTATGTTTAGGATTGGGTCTTGTCCATCACATCATTCTCCTAATGATGTGATCTCGTTATCAATGACATCCAATGTCCATAGTCAGGAAACCATGACTATCTATTGATCAACGAGCTAGTCAACTAGAGGCTTACTAGGGACATATTGGTGTCTATGTATTCACACATGTATTACGATTTCCGGATAACACAATTATAGCATGAATAAAAGACAATTATCATGAACAAGGAAATATAATAATAATCCTTTTATTATTGCCTCTAGGGCATATTTCCAACAATGGCACCAATGTATTTTGATGATTTCCTAAGCCAGTGATCTAACTCCTCATATTTTATAGTTTCGTAGCAACGCACGGGCATTGTGCTAGTTAAAAAAATTGCTACCATGACATGATTCTCTCCCTTGATCTTTCCCATTTCTAGCCAGTAGAGAGGGGCTGGATTCAATGCATTTCATGCACCTTGGAGTTATCGTCTACAAGTGGTAAACTTTCCAATCCTAGCACTTCACGTTTGTATAATACAAGGAACCAAATAAAACATTCAAAATCGATGGCATAACATTCAAAATCTAACATTTGAGCGGCATGACTTCACTTCAGAAATTTTGGACCACCAAAATGAAGCACGTCTACCAAATCTCATCATCCAACATAAATTTGACACCAAACCTAAGGTCAACACAAATCTAAGCCCTAGGACTTCCAAACTAGCCAATAGTACTTGTTGGGGAACGTAGCAGAAATTCAAAATTTTCCTACGTATTACCAAGATCTATCTATGGAGAAACCAGCAATGAGGGGAAGGAGAGTGCATCTACATACCCTTGTAGATCGCTAAGCGGAAGCGTTCAAGTGAACGGGGTTGATGAAGTCGTACTCGTCGTGATTCAAATCACCGATGATCAAGTGCCGAACGCACGGCACCTCCGCGTTCAACACACGTACAGCCCGGTGACATCTCCCATGCCTTGATCCAGTAAGGAGAGAGGGAGAGGTTGATGGAGATCCAGCAGCACGACAACGTGGTGGAAGTAGCGGGATTCCAACAGGGCTTCGCTAAGCGCTGCGGGAGGAGGTAGATGTGTCACGGGAGGGAGAGGGAGGCGCCAGGCCTTAGATTGGTTTGCTCCTCCTTTTCCCCACTATATATAGGGCCAAGGGAGAGGGGGAGGGCGCAGCCTTGCCCCTTCCTCCAAGGAAGGGTGCGGCCAAGGGTGGGGAGGAGTCCATCCTCCCCAAGGCACCTCGGAGGTGCCTTCCCCCTTTAGGACTCTCCCCTTTTTCTCTTCTCTTGGCGCATGGGCCTCTTGGGGCTGGTGCCCTTGGCCCATGTAGGCCAAGGCGCACCCCCTACAGCCCATGTGGCCCCCCGGGGCAGGTGGCCCCACCCGGTGGACCCCCGGGACCCTTCCGGTGGTCCCGGTACAATACCGATGACCCCGAAACTTGTCCCGATGGCCGAAATAGCACTTCCTATATATAATTCTTTACCTCCGGACCATTCCGGAACTCCTCGTGACGTTCGGGATCTTATCCGGGACTTCGAACAACTTTTGGATTACCGCATACTAATATCTCTACAACCCTAGCGTCACCGAACCTTAAGTGTGTAGACCCTACGGGTTCGGGAGACATGCAGACATGACCGAGATGACTCTTCGGTCAATAACCAACAGCAGGATCTGGATACCCATGATGGCTCCCACATGTTCCACGATGATCTCATCGGATGAACCACGATGTCAAGGACTTAATCAATCCCGTATTCAATTCCCTTTGTCTATCGGTATGTTACTTGCCTGAGATTCGATCGTCGGTATCCAATAACTTGTTCAATCTCGTTACCGGCAAGTCTCTTTACTCGTTCCGTAACACATCATCCCGTGATCAACTCTTTGGTCACATTGCGCATATGATGATGTCCTACCGAGTGGGCCCAGAGATACCTCTCCGTTTACACGGAGTGACATATCCCAGTCTCGATCCGCATAAAACAATAGATACTTTCGGAGATACCTGTAGTGCACCTTTATAGTCACCCAGTTACGTTGTGACGTTTGATACACCCAAAGTACTCCTACGGTATCCAGGAGTTACACGCTCTCATGGTCGAAGGAAGAGATACTTGACATTGGCAAAGCTCTAGCAAATGAACTACACGATCTTTGTGCTAGGCTTAGGATTGGGTCTTGTCCATCACATGATTCTCCTAATGATGTGATCCCGTTATCAACGACATCCAATGTCCATGGTTAGGAAACCGTAACCATCTATTGATCAACGAGCTAGTCAACTAGAGGTTTACTAGGGACATGGTTGTGGTCTATGTATTCACACGTGTATTACGATTTCCGGTTAATACAGTTATAGCATGAATAAAAGACAATTATCATGAACAAGGAAATATAATAATAACTAATTTATTATTGCCTCTAGGGCATATTTCCAACAGTACTAACCCTAGCAAATTGGAAGTCCAGTGATGAATCAATGAGAGAGGAAAGACGTACCCGCTCCGGGAGGGAAATCTAGTATAGTCGCCATGGATGTCGCTCTTCACAGATGTTGCAAAAGCACTATGCGCACAACAATGCGACATAGCGACTCGGATTAGCCCTCTGGTCCCGACCCCAGGTTGCAGCCACCATCGGGGTCGAAGCCAAACGAGCTAATATAGCCATAGGAACCGGCATCAGAGCCATCGCTACCTCCATTGCATGAGATGTGTGTGTGCGTGTGCGTGCGTGCGCGTGTGCGTGTGTGTGTAGTGGCTCCTTGTAATAATTGACTGAAAGTGAAGCAAACCATAAAAAATGTTCGTGCGAGTAATTTGATTATATTGGGCAGTGATTTTCTAGAATATAGAAAGCCATCCTAATCAAGCTTAGACAATCATCATCTATCTATTATATATAAAAAATACTTGACGGGTTAACCAGAAAAAAGATAAATCACTAGAAATTACCACAAAAATTATAAACATCTAACCGTTAATTTAATAGACTAAATTTTGTTGTCCATTAGATAAGATCAATGCGCATGTGTGAGGACTGTTAAGCTGGCCGTGCTCCAGCATGGATGCCATGGAATTCACACAGAGCTCGCTCACTTTCCTTTAGGGTGATTGGGCGAAAGTCATGGTAAAATCGAGCGGGTGTTTACGGGGCCATGCAGCCATCAAGCCGGGCGGGGTAGTGCCTTGCGAGGAGGAGAGAAGGTCGTGGAATTCTTCGCAAGGACACAGTTGTTGGTGTAGACAGCAGACGACACATAGTAGGTCCTGATTTGTTTGTGTCTTCTCTGGGAGAGGAAGATGCCCATAGTGACCAAGCAAAGCAGAAGCAACAAGACGATGAGAAACTTGGCATGCTCGTGGACGGCTGTGTGAAGCTGAGACGTACATGTATCAGTAAAATTGGCTATTGGGACATGTCGTTCTTCAGGCACAGGCCTTTCTTGTACGCATGTACTCAATTGATGATCTCCTGGTGCTATCACTTACTAGCTGAAAGATCAATGCACATGTGTGAAGAAAATTAAGCTGACCGTGCTCCATCATGGATGCCATGGAAATCAGTTGATCTGCAAGCACACCACGGATTAGACTAAGCACAGAGCTCGGTTGCTTTCCTTTAGGTATAGGGTTGGGTGATTGGCCGAAAGGCAGGGGAAAATCGAGCGGGTGTTTACGGGGCAGTGCAGCCATCAAGCCGAGCTGGGTAGTGCCTTGGGAGCAGGATAGAAGGCCATGGAATTCTTTGCAAGGACACGGTAGTTGGATCTAGATATGGAGTGATGAAGGAGATTTGGAGACTGTCTCCACCCAATTTTTTCCCTAAAGATCAGCCTATTAATCCGCTGTCCGGAAGTTACGTGACTCCTGTTAATTGTCCATGCATGACAGGTCATGCAAGAAGTCGTGTGATATGCATCAGGGCCTAGCTGAGCTACTCTCAAGTGCACTCAGCTTCCTTCTGTCCTTGATCACTTGAAATTAGAAAATCAAAGAATCGGCGAAGTGGATAGAGAGAGATGAGAGATATCTAGAGGAGGTTTGAGTTGCTCCCAGCAGAATAACAGAACATGTGGTTACTTGGATGAACAAATCATGAAGGTGTGTCTTGCTAAGTAATTATTGTATATTCAAGATGATGAGACGTACAATAAGGATAACTAGGAGATTAGAACGAATAAGATGATCTGTTTTGTCTCCCACCGTATTTGAAGGTTCACTAAATATTATATAAATATTTGGATTCAGTTGGCTGCAATTACGAGTTCAAGATCTTTAGATAGTAGTAGTTATTCTCTGTCTGAAATCTGGAGAATTAAAGGTACACTGACTCTATTAGGTAAAAGAGAAATGTAGGACTCAGATGATTCAAAAACTAAACAGGCAATGCATTTGCCACAGGAAGAAATATGTGGCTCACTATAATCTGTAGGTTTACCAGGGCTAATTCAAATATTTGTCTAATTTTCTGGAAGTTCCTTTAACTGCATAGGTTTTAAAGAAGAAAACAGTGATGTTGTTGCCCGTTTGGACATATCTATTATTTCTCAGTAAGAAAAGGGTTGTACTTTTGGACAGTTTCTTATCTTAAAAAGACGAGGTATTCCCATCCAGTTTTGTCTGAAGCTCCTTTTTGCTACATATTCCTGCAATACTCCATGGAAACGTACTACTTATAGAATACCATTATATCCTTAAAACTATGTTTTCATGTATTCTCTTTGCTAGCTTGACATGGACATTTACAAAACTGTATATTTATCTCATCTTATCATTCTATCAAAGTTGTGTTGATACTCAGTAGTTAATGGTGTTTACGTATAAGAAAGTCCATTTAGGCTCAAGCTTGTGATTACATGCTGTAACGCAATAAAAAAGAATAACCTTATATAAGTGGCACGTCCCCATCTTTGGTCTCTCTCAAAGTTGTTGCGTTTGTTTTGAATCTTTCTCAAGTGTTATTGACCAACCAATTTGAATTGGGTTCACCATGGAGATAAATAGTTGATGTCGCATATGAGTTATGTACAAGACACCATATTGCTTCTGTGAGCATTGTACTAGATCAATTTTTACAGTATGCTTAACATTCTATTACAGAAGTGGACTTCTGGCGAACTTGATGAATATATTTACCAAAGGATGGTGGGTTCTTCAGGAACATGCGCAGGATGCCAAAAGTAACATGCTATACTTCACCACACCTCTTGCTTCAATTCTTTTGAAGGAGTATATAGTTTTCCATTTCGTGCCGTTGCATTTACATGCTTTAATGTCGCCCCATTATTTTGTACTATTATATTGTTCAAGTTCCCTTTTAACTCTGTTGTGGAAGGTGAATAAATACACGATGTCTGCAATCGGTCTGGAAGTTTTCTAAACAAGGTGATTGGCCTATTCTAAATTGGTATTTTGATCAAGCACTAGAGCATTTTGTTTCACAAGTATGCGTTAGGTACTTCAAATATGCCGTAACCAACCTCAAGTTGTTTATGAATGATGATTCAGTCATGTGAATGGTGTTTTGATACTAGGTACGTGTGTAACACAACAATAATTTATGGTAGATGAATGTGTGCAAGATTATTATTTTTCTTGCTTGCAAGCGGGGAGACAAATGTGTGAAAGTTTACTACACTTAGAATTATTTAGATATCAACCACTTAATTAGATTGCAATGTTGTGGGATATCAGTTTAGATCTTTATTTTTATTGCAGGCACCACAGATCAATAGGAACCGAAAGAACTGTTGTAATGTTCATGTAGTTATTGTCTTAATACTTAGAGTTCCCACAAGTGTCCTGGTCTTGCACGGGATAATTAATGCCAAGATTGCTGACCAGAAAAGTGTGGTAGAACGAAGACTATGCTATATTACTTTTCTCTTGTAGTAGTGATTTCATATCTTAAGTGTCTATGGATGTAGTATGCTTAAACAGATCTACAATTACACTGCTCTTGTGGAGACACCAAGGAGTATTAGTCAATCTCTTGGCAGTGCATTATAGCTTTGAAGTTGAATTCTCCTGTTTACCATACAATGCAACCGGTAATCACCCTCCTATGATGAAAGTTGCTTAAGTGGTGCAAGGACATGGTGCCCAGGGCCAATTTAAGACTGTTGTGAATACAATGAAATTCACCAATGCTTTTCATATTATCTATTTTGTGAATTTACGTGTACAAGTTAATCAAAATTAAGAGTAATGTTCCTTTATTATAAATGTTCTTCATTTTTGTTTCAACCATAATAATCACTTTACTGTGAGAATTTTCAAAATTTCCTTTTATTTTTTACCACACACGCTCTAGACCACATAAATAGTATGTTCTCATTATTGAAATTTATAAAACTAGCCCGCGCATCGAGCGGGCCACTGTGCTAGTTGAAAGAAAAAAAGAAAACTCAAGCTCAACAAGTGATTAGGAGGGTCAATATTTGATCTGATCAATTAAACGACGTTGAGCCAGTTGCACGTTGACCTGACTAGACGACGCTTGCTCTCCATAGTCAAGTCTTTCATCTTGAGTCACACTCACGCCGACAATCATAGGAGTACATCTTATCTACGCCGTGTAGACAGCTAGCTAGCTAAACATTTCTCTTCTCGAACGAACGATGCAGGAGATCGAGCTGCAATGTACGTATATTACGTTGAGAAGAAAGAGAATAGGACGGTGCATGACGCCATGGGCCGACGACAGCGCTGACACCACACCGCATTCAACAACCAACTACACCGGCAAGCTACTCAAGAAGTGAAGAGATGTCCATGTAGGAGATATGCACTAGAGGCAATAATAAATAATATAATTTATCTCTGAGTTCATAATTATGTTTATGTTCCATGCTATAACTGCAATGATTCTCGAGTCTGCAATATTCACGAGGCTCGGAGGAAGACTCATATGCACGTGTGGAATAATAAACGGTAAGAAGTATTCCTAGCCTGGCCTCTAAGACTAGCTCAAGTGTTGCATGATGGTTCTGTTTTCCTGATCATGGGCATGTCTATGCCAGCAACTTTGAGGGCACAATGTTAAGAGAACATTTGTGCTGAACCGACCCGGACTGATGTTATGCTATGAGATTCATTCGTCACAAGTTAATGGTACATAACACAGAGATGGTTAACGTTTGCATGATTCCTTAGACCATGAGAGTATCGAGTTTCTTCATGCTTGCTTCATGAACTTTGGGGTTTGTTAAACGTCATCCGTAAATGGGCGGCTATTACGGCGGCTTACGGGTTCATGGAAAAGTGTGTCAAGTAACTTGATAGCTCAAGATTGGGATTTGCTCATCCGACGATGGAGAGATATTCTCAGGCCCTCTCGGTATTACTGTATCCATCATCGTCTGGCCAGATAGAGTGTGATTTGATCACTGGGATGCCAGAACACGGAAACGAGAAAAGAGAACAAAACCAGTAACGAGGTAACTTGCATGGTGGACAAATTGTTCGTCCATGGGGATGCAACAAATCTCACCTCGGGTGTTTGTGACAAATCGCGAAGCAACAGGAATAGCTCACTGCAACTGGAGGTTCACTCGAATATTTATTCGTGTGGGTATAGGGGTCAATATGGGTGTCCACGGCTCCGATGTTGATCATTGATCGGAAGGGGTTCTGGGTCATGTCTATACTTCACCGACCTATAGGGTCACATGCTTAGGGGTTATCTATCTGCTGAATACTAGACAGGGAGTCTGAGAGAAAAACACCGAAAAAGTTTTGGACACCGGAAAGGTTTCGGACAGCGGAAAAGTTCTGTAGAGAGAGGTCATTGAATGAGTTTCGGTGAAACCGGAAAGTTGTTCCGGGATATACTATTAAGTCAAGTTGGTTTCGGCACATGCCTGATAATTCTTGGAGGGTGCCAGAGTCATTCTGGAAACTTTCTGGAATTTTCCGGGATAAAAGCTGGATATGCTCCGGAGCTGCCGGAACCACTTCAGATGCTTTTCGCAGATGAAAATCACTCATCCGGAATTGTTTCAGAACGCATTGAAAATTATTTTAGTAGGTACTGGAAATGTTTTAAGCCCACATAAATATTTTCAGTCCGAACGGACGCTGAAAAATGTCGTCGTGAATAGTGAAAGTGCTTTTTGGGATGTTTATGGAAAGCCACTTTTGGGGGCTTTTCCCAAAAGGCTTCTAGAAGAACTTGGGGATCAAGGAACCCCCTTTGGGGGGCCCCCATGAAGGTGGGACGTCGGAGGGTGCAGCTCCTCCATGGGGCTCCACTTGTCATCCCTTTATGCCCTTTATGCCCTTTCTGTGTGACATAAAGTGTGGGCATTTTTGGGTTTTTCATGTGTCCCCTACCCCTTGGGTTTCCTATAAATAGAGGTGGAGAGGCATTCTCCACACTCACTCTTTCTCACATACAAGTGTCATTGCAATGATCTGGCTTCTCTCTCCCTCCCCGTGAAATAGTTTCGTAGAGCCGAAAGGCTGTCTGAGTTCCGGTGGAAACTAGTTCTGGACAGCGAAGCCCTGCCGGATAGATGACACCGTATGTGTGCAACTCTAGAGAGATCGTAGTTTCGGTCTTAGTTCGAGAGTGCCTCCCGAAGGGCTGTCCGTCTGACCGTCCGAGTTTCAAAGGTCCTCCCGAAGGGCTGTCCGAGTGACCGTCCGAGTTTCGAAGGTCCTCCTGAAGGGCTGTCCGCGACACCATCCGGGGGACTGTTTGACCACCTCCCGGAGGGCTGTCCGAGGGGCAGACGAGGGTATACATCCTCGCGGTTGGGAGGTTGTAAATCCTAGCTGCGGGGATCTGCACCGCTGTTCGTCATCGACTCTACTTCCACTGCGCTACGAGTCGGTAATGAAAAATATCAAACCTTGTATGCAGTCTCCATAATAGTCCCGGGCTAGTGCGTAGGTCGGGATTTTTTTTGTTTTCTGCCGCGTTACAGTCCACCCAACAATTCGTCGAGCTTGTAATATAAAATGTTCTTTTTCATTAGATCAACTATTACATCCTGCCACAATTTTTTTAGTAGGAATTTCTATAATGGTTTTAATATATATCTGGTGCAACCTGATTGGAAATATTATAGTGGTTTTCCTGCATGTAGGTGGCTTCCTGGTTCCTTGATGCATCTAAAAAGGAGAGAACAAGAGTTGTTGGCCATCCACCCCCTCCAGCTCCGGTTCCCCTTTGAGATGAACAGGCTTTGTTTCAATTTTCAGAAGCCCCTCCGTTTATGAAAGCCTTCTAGAAACTTCCCAACCAGTTTTTTATACATTTTGGTTTTCTGGTTTATACTAGTTTTCACTTGGTTTTTGTCCTGTTTTTTCTTTTAGTTTTTTGTTTTTGTTTTATGAAATTCATGAACTTTTTCAAATTTACCTTTTCCAAATTTTGTGAAATTTTTCCCTATTTCCGACTTTTACTTTATTTTTTGTGATTTTTTAAAATTTGTGAACGTTCTAAAAGTAATTTAACTTTCTCAAAATTTGCGAGCTTCTTTCAAATTTGTGAGCTTTGTCCTAAATTTATGGACTTCTTTCAAATATTTGAATTCTTTAAAAACAAACTTCCATGAAGTTTTATTGAATTCATGAACTTTTTTGACCACATGAAATATTTTCAGATTCATAAAAAAAATCAAATTTCACTAACTTTTTTTAAATTCAAGATCTTTTTTAGTTCATCTTTTTTCAAAATCATGAATTTTATTCAAATTCACAAACTTTTTTTTAAATCACAAGCTTTTTTCAAATTCACAAACTTTTTTCGAGTCCACTATTTTTTCCAAATCATGAAGTTTTTTTAAAAAATCGCAAACATTCTTAAAATTCATGATTTTTTACAAATTATAAAAAAATCTTAAATTTAATGGTTTGTAAAAATGGAAATTCATTTTCAATAGAAAATGACCGAAATAAAAAATAAGTTGACCCGTACCCGTGTAGAAATCGCGAACGGTCAAAGCTACCTATAGGTGGAGAATTGGAATTGCTAGCGATCAAAGATTTAGGTCGTGGCATATCTAGAGATTGTGTATGCGCGGCAGCTATTTCTCGCTTTAAGCGAGCCGGAAGGGACCATCTCGCGTCTAGACGCTACAGTATTCGTGAACTTTTTTGAACACATGAATTTTTTTCAAAATCATAAACTTTTTCAAATTTCACAAAAATTTTAGAAATTCATGAACTTATGAGCTCATGTTTCTTTAAAAATCATGAATTTTAATCAAATTCACAAACTTTTTTTCAAACTCACAAGATTTTTTCAAATACATGAACCTTTTTCAAATTCACAAACTTTTTTTGAGTTCACTATTTTTCCAATCATGAATTTAAAAAAAATCACAAACATTCTTAAAATTCATGATTTTTAAAAAAGTATAAAAACTTTCTTCAAATTAATGATTTGTAAAAATGAAAATTCATTTTCAGTAGAAAATGACCGAAATAAAAAATAAGTCGACCCATACCCGTGTAGAAATGGCGAACAGTCAGAGCTACCTATCAAAGATTTAGGCCGTGGCCCATCTACATATTGTGTAAGTGCGAGAGCTATTTCTCGCTTTAAGCGAGCCGGACGAACCCTCTCGCGTCGAGACGCTACAGTATTGGGCCAGCCCACCAGCGCTTATTTTTGGGAAAAATAAAGACTAGAAAGTCTGTCCGCGCAACGGATCAAACTTGGTTCTCCTCGTTGCGAGGCAATGCTGCTAGCCCACTGCACAAGCATTGAGTTCTTGTCCAATATGATTCTAGAGCAGCTTGCCACCAGTGAAACGTGCTTTCTTTTTGTTATAGGCAACGAGTATCGCTGGTCTGCTGACTGCTGAGCATATGATTCTAGAGCAGCTTGCCACCAGTGATCGACCCACTGGGAACTGATTGCCAGCCGGCGGCACCTGAACCATACCGGACACCGTCGGTACCTCAGTGTTCGGCTACATGGGTTGGGGTGAGCCCCCATTCCCTCTCCCTCTCTCTCTCTGCCCTTAGATAGTTCGGCCATCAAGCCGTGGGCGATTGTGGTTGTCGTGTTGTGTAGTGGTGGTGCTCTTCCGGCCACCACAATGATCTTGTGATTGTGGTCCTATTTCTTGCAAGTGAAACACAGTCGCAATTCATTCTTGTATCCATTGCACCTTCTTATATTGCTGGTATGTGTTCCCCTTCAGACACTTAGCCATCAAGTGCTTGCTTCTCTGTAACCATGGATGGACATCAGCAGGAATTGTTTCTCTAATCATTTGTTACCCACAATCAGTTTTCTGTAGCATGCATTCCCTTTTGCGTCTGCCTGTGTGAGAACTTTATTTGTTAAGTTTCTTTTTGCGTGTGGGATGAAGGTGTGTGTTACGGTTCACAAGTCCAGGCATATACAAAAAAGCGCAAGGGCAGACATTGATCAAAGTCATGCATATGTAGTTACCTTTATGCTTGGTTAATGAAGGAATTAATATGAATATTGAATATTTGGTGTGACCGGAAGAAAGCATTTATATGAATTTCGAATCTTTAGTGTTACTCGAAGCATGAAGTCGTAGGTTGTGCCTATATGAAGCTGTAGCAGTAGCACTGTTCAAGATATCTTCCGATATTTCGATAAATCGCCGATTTATCGCTTATCGATGTCTGGCTGATAAAATAAATCAACCGATATGACGATAAATCAGCCGATATGGTGATAAACTGATCGATTTACCCCTTATCATGGGTCGATCGATAAGTTCCTGATAAGCGATATCCCCAACATTGAGCAGTAGACATACCTTTCCAAACTCAGAATGTTGTTTTGCTTCTGATTTCTGCTACTTGTTCTAGTGGTGGCTCTCCAAGTGTATATTTGACTTACATTGTTCAACTTGTTCTACCTGCTAGCATTGAGTTCTTGTCCAATATGTAGGACAGGACCTACTTGAACAAAACAAAAGCCATTATTCAATCTGCTGTTCTTTTTCCTGTTTTCTTTATTATTTGTTTTTACTGTACCACTGGCGTCATTGGGTTTTTCTGTTTCTGCCGGTTATTTGAGTAGGAAGTTTGCTTTTTCTGTTTTCCCTTTTCCCGTTTTTTCTTTTCTTTCTTCATATTCTTCTGTGTTATTCGGGTTTCCAACCTTTTTTCACTTTTTCTATTCTTTTTCTTTTTCCTTCTTCGCTTTTTATTTTTCTCATTCTTCTTTCGTTTGTTTCTTCGGTTTTCATTGCTTTTTCTCTTCTTTTTTGTACATGTCAAAAACATTTTCTCTAACAAGTGATCAACACTTTTTGATTACACATTCAACATTGCCCAAATGTTATTTCAACATTTTTCAAATAAATGTTGAACATTTTCATAGTTATATCACTTTTCTAAAATACTAGTTCAACATTTTTAATACTTATTCAACGTTTTCAAATACGTATTCTATATTTTTCATACACTTGTTTCAACATTTTTAATACCTAGTCAATATTTTTAAATACTTTTTCAACATTTTTAATACTTATTCAACATTTTCAAATAATTATTCAAATTTTTTAAAATTCTAGTGCAACATTTTTTATATAGTTTTCAACATTTTTCATATACTCGTTCAATATTTTTTAATACTTATGCAATATTTTTCAAATACTTGTTCAACATTTTTAATACTTATTCAACATTTTTCAAACACTTGTTCGACATTTTTACTACTTATTCAAAAAAATCAAATGTGTTTTTCAAGAGAGTATTGTTGTGTATACAAAAATTAGAAAAAAAACATATATATATATATATATATATGAATACTATTTTCAATATAAAAAAGTAGAAAAATAAAAAATAGAACAAAAAAAAGGAAAAAAGAACAGGTCATGGCTCCCGCTCGCCTGGGCCGGCCCGTCTAGGCTCGCCCGGACGCGAGCGCTGTCTTGCTTTATGTGAGACATAGGGGCGCCCATTCGGGAGTGCCTGAAGCCGAAATCACTAGTTCAGAAGTATTCCTCCAACTCCCCGAGTTGTGACAAGTGACGCATTGGGAGTTTTCCCTTTTTTTATAGATCTGTTTATTCAAAATGTTTTATCTCTCAAACCATGCGTCCAAATCTCAAACCGCTTTCACCGTTGGATTCCTCGCGTTGAGATCTTCAAAACTAGATCCCATGTTGATAGGTTTTGACAAACTTTTTTTCATGAAAAAAACGGACGAGAAAACCAAACCAGGAGCATGGATTTTTTTCCCTTTCCGAAAGAGGCACGTGCGTGCCTCTCACGAAATCACAACCGTGCCTCTCGCGGAAGAAAAGCCGTGCCTCTCGCGGAAGGAAAAAAAAGAGAAAACACGTTTTTTCCCGTTTCCGAAGAGGCACGGCCGTGACTCTCGCGAAAGCACAGCCGTGCCTCTCGCGGAAGCAAAATCGTGACTCTCGCGAAAGGAAAAAAAAGTGTTTTTTCCGTTTATGAGAGGCACGGCCGTGCCTCTCGCGAAATTACACCCATGCCTCTCGCGGAAGCAAAACCGTGACTCTCGCGAAAGGAAAAAAACAGAAAAAAAAATTGTTTCCGAGAGGCACGGCCGTGACTTTCGCGAAAACACATCCGTGCCTCTCGCGGAATCAAAACCATGACTCTCGCGAAAGGAAAAAAATAGAAAACATGTTTTTTCGTTTTCGAGAGGCACGGCCGTGACTGTCGCGAAAGCAAAATCGTGACTCTCGCAAAAGGAAAAAAAACAAAACGCGTTTTTTCGCGCAAAATAAATTTTTTTCCTGAAAAAAAGTTTTTTGTCGAAAAGCTAAGAAAGACCGGTGAAAAACCAAAACATAAAAAAAACCCAAAAAAAAACCGTTTAAATAGACGAAAACATGTGCGAAAAAATAAAAAAATAAAATCCGGAAGGAGCGCCCAGAGCACAACACGTGGCGAATGGCTTAGAGCGCGCCAAGTGACGCTGATCATTGCGAGACTCGCGAAGGAGTGCTCGTTAACTAGTGGCTCCCGCCTGAAGCGCTGTATAGGCGCTCCCCCTTTGTAGTACAACAACAACCCCGCGAAAGCTATGTATCGCCCGTACTGATCCTAATATATTTTGTATGTAGCGCAATGCTATTGGGCCGGCCCAATAATCTAGATACATTCGAGTAATATTTTCATGTGCTTTTGTTTATCTGTTTTTTCAGTGTGTCAAGCGTTTTTCTTTTGTTTTTGCTTTTGTACTTTTCTTTTATTTCTATGATTTTCTTTGTTTCCATCTTCATTTGTCTTTGGGTTTTTCTTTCTTCTCATCATATGCCTAATATTTCAATAAACTTTTTTTTGACACATAAGGAAAACAATTATACATGCTTAACATTTTTTAAATACATGATCAATATTTTGTAAAATGTATTATGATGTCTGTCTTTTTTACACAATATAAGTTTTTCGTATACATCTGAAACATATTTTTATGTACATTAATTTTTTAATACATGATTAATATTTTTTCTAAACACAAGGTTTGAACTTATTTAGAATGTGTGTTAAACATATTTTTCAAACACGGGTAGAAACAATTTTTTAATGATACAAAAAATTTCTTGAACTACATTGACATTCTTTACATTGTAATTAAAAATGTAATTAACATATTTTTGAAACACATGAACTTTTTTAAAATAATATTATTTTGAGTTATACGAAACATTTTTAAATTATATGAACGTGTTGATCTGGTTGTTTTATGAAGCGTGAATTTAGTGCTACACCATAGGTTGATCTTATTTTGAGAATTATGAATCATGTTAATGTCATGAACTGAGATTTCCCCATCACTCGTGCCCTAGGGCGATTTCCCTAGGGGGTACATGTAACGTCCCGGACACACCCGCTGGTGGTCGTTACTCCTGGCGGGATCTAGACTAGCTCCATAGATCAATACTAGTCTTTTCTGTGCACTTTGTCCTCACTCGTGCGCACTCGGGAGCAACTTCCCGGTCGGTCACCCATCCTGATACTACTCCAAGCTAAGCACGCTTAACTTTGGAGTTCTGTCTGAATGGCCTACCGGAAAAGAAGGAATTCCTTATTGATATGAGTAGTCTATCATCCCTAATAAGCCAGGCCATCACATACACCCCCACTTAGAGGAACCGGCGTCCCCGTCGGGCCACAGGAACGTTCCCTCTTGGCACATACGTCTGTGCTTCCAGTCCAGTACATGTGCCATGTCGTGTGCCACGACGGGTCACAAACGTCATGAACAACATGACCATGCACCTGTCCGCAACCATCCGTGTAACCGGGAGGGTCGGCTCTGATACCAACTTGTAACGCCCCGGACACATCCGTCGGTGGTCGTTACTCCTGGCGGGATCTAGACTGGCCCCATAGATCAATACTAGTCTTTTCTGTACACTTTGTCCTCACTCGTGCGCACCCGGGAGCAACTTCCCGGTCGGTCACCCATCCTGACACTACTCCAAGCTAAGCACGCTTAACTTTGGAGTTCTGTCTGAATGGGCTCCCGGAAAAGAAGGAATTCCTTATTAATATGAGTAGTCTATCATCCCTAATAAGCCAGGCCATCACAGTACACTAGAGAAACCCCTTTCCGTAGTGTTTTTACCCGTTTTCTTAAGGTGTCCGACCCTAGGGCTATTTGCAGAATCTAGTAGTGATCAGTAGCGGCCTCTTGTTGTTTTGCTTGCTTGCTTGCTCACTTGAGAAAGCGCACAAGAAAGAAGCCACGCACAGCTGGTATCACAGCACACACACTCTCTCTCATTCTGTTGTGTTTTCTCATGTTAATATTCGGCCTAATCTCACGTGTAAATCCAAATCTGACCGCTTATCCGCTATATCCCATGATTGGATGGCCTAGATCAGCGGTGGCCTCTTGGTGTTTTGCTTGCTTGCTCATTTGAGAAAGCGCACACGAAAGAAGCACCACGGCCACGGATGGTATCACAATACACACACTCTCTGTCCTTTTGTTGTGTTTTTCCATGTTAGTGTTAGGCCTATGCCCACACGTAGATCTAGATCCGAAAGCTTATCCGTTATATCCCATGATTGGGCGGCCTGGATCAGCGACGACCTCTTAGTGTATTGCTTGCTCACTTGAGAAAGCGCACACAGAAGGAGCACCACGACCACAAATGGTATTACAGTACACACATTCTCTGTCCTTTTGTTGTGTTTCCCACGTTAGTATTCGGCCTAATCCTACATGTAGATCCAGATATGACCACTTATCCGCAGTATCCCATGATCGGACAGCCCAGATCAGCGACGTCCCGTTGGTGTTTTGCTTGCTTGCTCACTTGAGAAATCGAACAAGAAAGAAGCACCGTGGCCACGGATGGTATGACAGTACACACACTATCTGTCCTTCTATTGTTTTACCCCACGTTAGTATTAGTCCTGTGCCCACATGTAGATCCAGATCCGAGCGTTTATCCGCTATATTTCATGATTCGGCGGCCTATATCAGCGGCGACCTCTTGGTGTATTGCTTGCTCACTTGAGAAAGCACACACGAAAGGAACACCTCGACCACGGATGGTATCATAGTACACACAATCTCTGTCTTTCTATTGTGTTTTCCCATGTTACTATTCGGCCTAATCCAACGTGTAGATCTAGCACCGACGCTTATCCGCGGAATCCCATGATTGGGCGGCCCAGGTCAGCGACACCCCGTTGGTTTTTTGCTTGCTTGCTCACTTGAGAAATCGCACAAGAAAGAAGCACTGTGGCCACGGATGGTATCACCATACACACACACTCTTTCCTTCTGTTGAGTTTTCTCACACTAGTATTCGGCCTAATCGCACGTAGATCTAGATCCGAGCGTTTATCCGCTATATCCCATCATTGAACAGCCCAGACTAGCGGAGGCTTCTTGGTGTTTTGCTTGCTTGATCATTAGAGAAAGCACACACGAAAGGAGCACCGCGACCATAGATGGTATTATAGTACACACAATCTCTATCCTTCTGTTCTGTTTTCCCATGTTACTATACGGCCTAATCCTACATGTAGATCTAGACCCGACCGTTTATCCGTGGTATCCCATGATTGGACGGCCCAGATCAGCGACGACCGGTTGGTGTTTTTGCTTGCTTGCTCACTTGAGAGATCGCACAAGAAAGAAGCACTGTGGCCACGGATGGTATCACAGTACACACTCTCTCTCCTTCTGTTGAGTTTTTTCACTTTAGTATTCGGCCTACTCGCACATGTACATCCAGACCCGAGCGCTTATCCGCTACATCCCATCATTGAACAGCCCAGACCAGTGGCGACCTCTTGGTGTTTTGCTTGCTTTATTATTAGAGAAAGCATAAACGAAAGGAGCACCGCGACCACAAATGGTATTATAGTACACACAATCTCTGTCCTTCTGTTGTGTTTTCCATGTTAGTATTCGGCCTAATTCTACATGTAGATCTAGACCCGACCGCTTATCCGCGGTATCCCATGATTGGATCGCCCAGATCAGCGACGACCAGTTGGTGTTTGCTTGCTTGCTCCCTTGAGAGATCGCACAAGAAAGAAGCACCGTGGCCACAGGGTATCACAGTACACACTCTCTCTCCTTCTGTTGAGTTTTTCCACTTTAGTATTCGGCCTAATCTTACATGTAGATCCAAATCCGAGCGCTTATCCGCTATATCCCATCATTGAACAACCCCGACCAGCGGCGGCCTCTTGGTGTTTTGCTTGATTGATCATTAGAGAAAGCACACACGAAAGGAGCATCGCGACCACAGATGGTATTACAGTACACACAATCTCTGTCCTTCTGTTGTGTTTTCCCATGTTAGTATTCAGCCTAATCCTACATAAAGATCTAGACCCGACCTTTATCCGCGGTATCCCATGATTGGACGACCCAGATCAGCGACGACCAGTTGGTGTTTTTGCTTGCTTGCTCACTTGAGAGATGGCACAAGAAAAAAGCACCGTGGCCACGGATGGTATCACAGTACACGCACTCTCTCTCCTTTTGTTGAGTTTTTCCAATTTAGTATTCGGCCTAATCGCACATGTAGATCCAGATCCGAGCGCTTATCCGCTATATGCCATCATGGCCTCTTGGTGTTTTGCTTGCTTGATCATTAGAGAAAGCACACACGAAAGGAGCACCGCGACCACAGATGATATTACAGTACACACAATCTCTGTCCTTCTGTTATGTTTTCCCATGTTAGTATTCAGCCTAATTCTACATGTAGATCTAGACCCAACCGCTTATCCGCGGTATCCCATGATTGGACGACCCAGATCAGCGAGGACCAGTTGGTGTTTTTGCTTGCTTGCTCACTTGAGAGATCGCACAAGAAAGAAGCATCGTGGCCACGGATGGTATCACAGTACACACTCTCTCTCCTTCTATTGAGTTTTTCCACTTTAGTATTCGGCCTAATCACACATGTAGATCCAGATCCGAGCGCTTATCCGCCATATCCCATAATTGAACAACCTAGACCAGCGGCGTCCTCTTAGTGTTTTGCTTGCTTGATCATTAGAGAAAGCGCACACGAAAGAAGCATGCAGCCAAGGTTGGTCTCACAGTACACACACACTCTCTCTCTCTCTCTCTCTTTCTCTGTTTTGTTGTTCCACGTTAGTATTCGGCCCAATCCTACATATACATTCAAATCGGACCGATTATCCGCAATATCCCATGATCGTATGACCGGATCAACGGCGGTCTTCGGTGTTTTTTTTTTGCTTGCTCACTTGGA
>NC_057794.1:1316360-1370475 GCF_018294505.1 Triticum aestivum | reverse complement strand
TTCGCATTTACTCCTTACTCCATGAAATACTCGCCGATTGCATGACCCAGATTGTCTACCATGAACACACACACGAAAGAAGCACGGCGGCCAAGGATGGTCTCACAGTACAGACACACACTCTTCATTTTTTTGTTGTGTTTTCCCACGTTATTATTCGGCCTGATACCACATTTAGATCCAGATCCGACTACTATCCGCTATATCCCATGATTGGACAGACTAGATCAGCGTCGGCCTCTTGGTGTTTTGCTTGCTTGCTCACTTGAGAAAGCACACACGAAAGAAGCACCGCGTCCACGGATGGTATCACTCTGTGTGTGTGTGTGTGTGTTATATATTTCCCATGTTAGTATTCAGCCCAATACTGCATGTACATTCAAATCCGACTGATTATCCGTAGTATCCCATGATTGGATGACCCGAATAGCGGCGAACTCCGGTGTGTTTTGTTGCTTGCTCACTTGGAGAAGCACACAGAAAGAAACACCGCGGCCATGGATGGTATCACACACACAGACTCTATTTTCCCATCCCCTTGCCAGATTTGGTTCGTATTTACTCCTTCCTCTATGAAATACTCGCCGATTGCATGACCCAGACCGGGGACGGTGGGCCGTGTTTGTCCATCGCCCCAACATGTCTGAACCCAATGTAACCCCACACATAAATCCGGATCCAACCTCTTATCTGTCTTATCCCCAACCGAATGGTTCGGGATCATTGGCGGTGGCGAATGTCTCGCTTGCACACTTGGAGAAGCACGAGAAGACGCACACCGCTACCACAGAAGGTATTGCAGCGCGCGCACACACACCGTGTTGTGTTTTCCCACATTGATATCCGGCCTAATCCCACGTGTACATTTTGATTCGACCGCTTATCCATTGTATGCCACGATCGGACGGTACTGATCAGTCGCGGCCTCCGGTGTTTTGCTTGCCTGCTCACTTGGGGAAGCGCACAAGCGAAAGAAACACCGCCGCCACACGGATGGTATCACACACACTCTCTCTTTGTTTTTCCCACGGTACTATTCAGCCCAATCCTACATGTACATTCGGATTCGACCGGTTATCTGCAGTATCCCATGACCGGACGGCCCAGATCAGCGGCGACCTTTGGTGTTTTTGTTGCTTGCTCACTTGGAGAAGCACATATGAGAAAGAAACACAGCGGCCACAGGGGTGGTATCACACACACACACTCACTGTTTGTTTTCCCACGTTAATATTCGGCCCAATTCTACATGTACATTCGGATCGGACGAACTATCTGCAATATCCCATGATCGGATGGCCAAGATCAGTGACGGCCTTTGGTGTTTTGTTGCCTTCTCACTTCGAGAAGCACACATGAGAAAGAAACACTGGCCACACGAATGGTATCACACACACACTCTTTGTTTGTTTTCCCACGTTAGTATTCGGCCCAATCCTACATGTACATTCGGATCTGACCGGTTATCTGCAGTATCCCATGATGGGACGGCCCAGATCAGCGGTGGCCTTCGGTGTTTTTTTTGGCTGCTCACATGGAGAAACACACATGAGAAAGAAACACCGTGGCCACACGATGATATCACAAACACACTCTTTCTGTTTGTTTTCTCACGTTAGTATTCGGCCCAATCCTACATGTACATTTAGATCCGACCGGTTATCCGCAGTATCCCATGATTGGATGGCCCGGATCAGCGGCGGCCTTCGGTGTTTTTGTTGCCTGCTCACTTGATGAAGCGCACATGAGAAAGAAACACCACAACCACATGGATGGTATCACACACACACACACACACACACACACTGTTTGTTTTCCCATGTTAGTATTCTGCCCAATCCTACATGTACATTCAGATCCGGTCGGTTTGATGGAAATATGCCCTAGAGGCAATAATAAAAGGATTATTATTATATTTCCTTGTTCATGATAATTGTCTTTTATTCATGCTATAATTGTGTTATCCGGAAATTGTAATACATGTGTGAATACATAGACACCAACATGTCCCTAGTAAGCCTCTAGTTGACTAGCTCGTTGATCAATAGATAGCCATGGTTTCCTGACTATGGACATTGGATGTCATTGATAACGAGATCACATCATTAGGAGAATGATGTGATGGACAAGACCCAATCCTAAACATAGCACAAGATCGTATAGTTCGTTTGCTAGAGTTTTTCCAATGTCAAGTATCTTTTCCTTAGACCATGAGATCGTGTAACTCCCGGATAACGTAGGAGTGCTTTGGGTGTACCAAACGTCACAACGTAACTGGGTGACTATAAAGGTCTACTACGGGTGTCTCCGAAAGTGTCTGTTGGGTTGACACGGATCAAGACTCGGATTTGTCACTCTGTATGACGGAGAGGTATCTCTGGGCCCACTCGGTAATGCATCATCATAATGAGCTCAAAGTGACCAAGTGTCTAGTCACGGGATCATGCATTACGATACGAGTAAAGTGACTTGCCGGTAACGAGATTGAACGAGGTATTGGGATACCGACGATCGAATCTCGGGCAAGTAACGTACCGATTGACAAAGGAAATTGTATACGGGGTTGCTTGAATCCTCGACATCGTGGTTCATCCGATGAGATCATCGAGGAGTATGTGGGAGCCAACATGGGTATCCAGATCCGGCTGTTGGTTATTGACCGGAGAGCCATCTCGGTCATGTCTACATGTCTCCCGAACCCGTAGGGTCTACACACTTAAGGTTCAGTGACGCTAGGGTTGTAGAGATATGAATATACAGTAACCCGAAAGTTGTTCGGAGTCCCGGATGAGATCCCGGACGTCACGAGGAGTTCCGGAATGGTCCGGAGGTGAAGAATTATATATAGGAAGTGCAGTTTCGGCCATCGGGAGAGTTTCGGGGGTCACCGGTATTGTACCCGGGCCACCGGAAGGGTCCCGGGGGTCCACCGGGTGGGGCCACCCATCCCGGAGGGCCCCATGGGCTGAAGTGGGGAGGGGAACCAGCCCATAGTGGGCTGGTGCGCCCCCTTTGGCCCACCCCATGCGCCTAGGGTTGGGAACCCTAGGGTGGGGGGCGCCCCACCTGGCTTGGGGGGCACTCCACCCCTTGGCCGCCGCCCCCCTAGGAGATCCCATCTCCTAGGGCCGGCGCCCCCCCTAGGGGAGCCTATATAAAGGGGGGAGGGAGGGGCAGCCGCACCCTTGACTCTTGGCGCCTCCCTCTCCCCTGCTACACCTCTCCCTCTCGCAGAAGAACGACGAAGCCCTGCTGCGGTGACTGCTGCATCCACCACCACGCCGTCGTGCTGCTGGATCTTCATCAACCTCTCCTCCCCCCTTACTGGATCAAGAAGGAGGAGACGTCACGCTGACCGTACGTGTGTTGAACACGGAGGTGCCGTCCATTCGGCGCTAGGATCTCCGGTGATTTGGATCACGTCAAGTACGACTCCCTCATCCCCGTTCTCTTGAACGCTTCCACTCGCAATCTACAAAGGTATGTAGATGCATCCGATTACTCGTTGCTAGATGAACTCATAGATGGATCTTGGTGAAAACGTAGGAAAAATATTGTTTTCTACAACGTTCCCCAACACGGTTATCCGCAGTATCCCATGATCGGATGGCCCAGATCAGCGGCGGCCTTCAGTGTTTTTGTTGCCTCCTTACTTGGAGAAGCACATATGACAAAGAAACACCGTGACCACACGGATGGTATCACACACGCTCTCTCTGTTTCTTTTCCCAATTTTAGTATTCGGTCCAACCCTATATGTACATTCCGATCTGGCCGGTTATCCATAGTATCCCATGATCAGACATCCCAGATCAGCGGCGGCCTTGGGTGTTTTTGTTGCCTGCTCACTTGGAGAAGCACACATGAGAAAGAAATACTGCGGCCACACAGATGGTATCACACACACACTTTCTGTTTTTTTTTCATGTTAGTATTCGGCCCAATCCTACATGTACATTCGGATTCGACCGGTTATTCGAAGTATCCCATCATCGGACGGCCCATATCAGCGGCAGCCTTCGATGTTTTTGTTGCATGCTCACTTGGAGAAGCACACATGAGAAAGAAACGCCACGGCCACACAGATGGTATCACACACACTCTGTTTGTTTTCCCATGTTAGTATTCGGCCCAATCCTGCATGTACATTCGGATCCGACCGGTTATCCGCAGTATCCCATGATCGGACGGCCAAGATCAGCGCCGACCTTCGGTGTTTTTGTTGCCTGCTCACTGGAGAAGCACACGTGAAAAGAAACACCATGGCCACACGGATGGTATCACACACACATTCTCTCTCTCTCTCTCTCTATGTTTGTTTTCCCACGTTAATATTCGTCCCAATCCTACATGTACATTCAGATCCGACCATCCGCAGCATCTCATAATCGGACGGCCCAAATCAGCGGCACCTTCGGTGTTTTTGTTGCCTGTTGATACGTCTCCAGCGTATCTATAATTTTTTATTGTTCCATGCTATTATATTATCTATCTTGGATGTTTTATATGCATTTATATGCTATTTTATATGATTTTTGGGACTAACCTATTAATCTAGAGCCAAGTGCTAGTTTCTGTTTTTTTTTCTTATTTTTGAATTTCGCAGAAAAGAAATATCAAACGGAGTCCAATTGACCTGAAAATTTACGGAGAATATTTTTGTAAAAATATAAAAATACTGGAACGAAAAGATATCGAAGAGGAGTCCCGAGGCCACCACAAGGGTGGAGGGCGCGCCCCCCATCCTTGTCGTCGTCTCATGGGTCCCCGTGACTTGTCCCCGACGCCAACACTTCTTATAAATCCCAAAACCTCTAGAACATAACCTAGATGGGGAGTTCCGCCGCCGCAAGCATCTGTGCCATGAAAAACCAACCGGGAGCTCGTTCCGGCACCCTGCCGGAGGGGGAAACCATCACCGGTGGCCATCTTCATCATCTCGATGGTCTCCATGACGAGGAGGGAGTAGTTCACCCTCGGGGCTGAGGGTATGTACCAGTAGCTATGTGTTTGATCTCTCTCTCTCTCTCTCTCTCTCTCGTATTCTTGATTTGGCACGATCTTGATGTACCGCGAGCTTTGCTATTATAGTTGGATCTCATGATGTTTCTCCCCCTCTACCTTCTTGTAATGGATTTAGTTTTTCCTTTTGAAGTTATCTTATCGGATTGAGTCTTTAAGGATTTAAGAACACTTGATGTATGTCTTGCATGTGCTTATCTGTGGTGACAATGGGATATTTACGTGATCTACTTGATGTATGTTTTGGTGATCAACTTGCGGGTTCTGCGACCGTGTGAACTTATTGTTGGGGAATGTAGTAATTTCAAAATTTCCTACGCACACATGGGATCATGGTGATGCATAGCAACGAGAGGGGAGAGTGTGTCCACGTACCCTCGTAGACTGAAAGCGGAAGCGTTAGCACAACGCGGTTGATGTAGTCGTACGTCTTCACGATCCGACCGATCAAGTACCGAACGCACGGCACCTCCGAGTTCAGCACACGTTCAACTCGATGACGTCCCTCGAACTCCGATCCAGCCGAGCTTTGAGGGAGAGTTCCGTCAGCACGACGGCGTGCTGGTGATGATGATGTTCTACCGTCGCAGGGCTTCGCCTAAGCACCGCTACGATATTATCGAGGTGGATTATGGTGGAGGGGGGCACCGCACACGGCTAAGAGATCCAAGGGATCAATTGTTGTGTCTCCAAGGGGTGCCTCCCTCCCCGTATATAAAGGAGTGGAGGAGGGGGAGGGCCGGCCCTCTCTATGGCGTGCCCTAGGAGGAGTCCTACTCCCACCGGGAGTAGGATCCCCCCCCCCCTTCCAAGTAGTAGGAGTAGGAGTCAAGGAAAGGGGAGAGAGAAGAGAAGGAAGGAGGGGGCGCAGCCCCTCCCCTAGTCCAATTCGGACTAGGCCTTGGGGGGCGCCCAGCCTCTCCTCTCTCTTTCCCCTAAAGCCCAATAAGGCCCATATACTCCCCGGCGAATTCCCGTAACTCTCCAGTACTACGAAAAATACCCGAATCACTCGGAACCTTTCCGATGTCCGAATATAGTCGTCCAATATATCGATCTTTACGTCTCGACCATTTCGAGACTCCTTGTCATGTCCCCGATCTCATCCGGGACTCCGAACTACCTTCGGTACATCAAAACACATAAACTCATAATATAACCGTCATCGAAATGTTAAGCATGCGGACCCTACGGGTTCGAGAACTATGTAGACATGACCGAGACTTGTCTCCGGTGAATAACCAATAGCGGAACCTGGATGCTCATATTGGCTCCCACATATTCTACGAAGATCTTTATCGGTCAAACTGCATAACAACATACGTTGTTCCCTTTGTCATCGGTATGTTACTTGCCCGAGATTCGATCGTCGGTATCTCAATACCTAGTTCAATCTCGTTACCAGCAAGTCTCTTTACTCGTCCCATAATACATCATCCCGGAACTAACTCATTAGCTGCAATGCTTGCAAGGCTTATAGTGATGTGCATTACCGAGTGGGCCCAGAGATACCTCTCCAACAATCGGAGTGACAAATCCTAATCTTGAAATATGCCAACCCAACAAGTACCTTCGGAGACACCTGTAGAGCACCTTTATAATCACCCAGTTATGTTGTGATGTTTGGTAGCACACAAAGTGTTCCTCCGATAAACGGGAGTTGCATAATCTCATAGTCATAGGAACATGTATAAGTTATGAAGAAAGCAATATCAGAATACTAAACGATCAAGTGCTAAGCTAACGGAATGGGTCAAGTCAATCACATTATTCTCCTAATGACGTGATCCCGTTAATCAAATGACAACTCATGTCTATGGCTAGGAAACATAACCATCTTTGATCAACGAGCTAGTCAAGTAGAGGCATACTAGTGACACTCTGTTTGTCTATGTATTCACACAAGTATTATGTTTCCGGTTAATACAATTCTAGCATGAATAATAAACATTTATCATGAAATAAGGAAATAAATAATAACTTTATTATTGCCTCTAGGGCATATTTTCTTCAGTCTCCCACTTGCACTAGAGTCAATAATCCATATCACATCGCCATGTGATTTAATATCAATAGTTCACATCACCATGTGATTAATACCCATAGTTCACATCGTCATGTGACCAACACCCAAAGGGTTTACTAGAGTTAATAATCTAGTTCACATCGCTATGTGATTAACACCCAAAGAGTACTAAGGTGTGATCATGTTTTGCTTGTGAGAGAAGTTTAGTCAACGGGTCTGCCATATTCAGATCCATATGTATTTTGCAAATTTCTATGTCTACAATGCTCTGCACAGAGCTACTTTAGCTAATTGCTCCCACTTTCAATATGTATCCAGATGAAGACTTAGAGTCATCTGGATCAGTGCCAAAACTTGTATCGACGTAACCCTTTACGACGAACCTTTTGTCACCTCCATAATCGAGAAACATATCCTTATTCCACTAAGGATAATTTTGACCGCTGTCCAGTGATCTACTCCTAAATCACTATTGTACTCCCTTGCCAAAATCAGTGTAGGGTATACAATAGATCTGGTACATAGCATGGCATACTTTATAGAACCTATGTCTGAGGCATAGGGAATGACTTTCATTCTCTTTCTATCTTCTGCCATGGTCAGGCTTTGAGTCTTACTCAATTTCACACCTTGTAACACAGGCAAGAACTCTTTCTTTGACTGTTCTATTTTGAACTACTTCAAAATCTTGTCAAGGTATGTACTCATTGAAAAAACTTATCAAGCGTTTTGATCTATCTCTATAGATCTTGATGCTCAATATGTAAGTAGCTTCACCGAGGTATCTCTTTGAAAAACTCCTTTCAAACACTCCTTTATGCTTTGCAGAATAATTCTACATTATTTCCGATCAACAATATGTGATTCACATATACTTATCAGAAATGTTGTAGTGCTCCCACTCACTTTCTTGTAAATACAGGCTTCACCACAAGTCTGTATAAAACTATATGCTTTGATCAACTCATCAAAGCGTATATTCCAACTCCGAGATGCTTGCACCAGTCCATAGATGGATCGCTGGAGCTTGCACATTTTGTTAACACCTTTAGGATCGACAAAACCTTCTGGTTGCATCATATACAACTCTTCTTTAATAAATCCATTAAGGAATGCAGTTTTGTTTATCCATTTGCCAGATTTCATAAAATGTGGCAATTGCTAACATGATTCGGACAGACTTAAGCATAGATACGAGTGAGAAACTCTCATCATAGTCAACACCTTGAACTTGTCGAAAACCTTTTGCGACAATTCTAGCTTTGTAGATAGTAACACTACTATGAGCGTCCGTCTTCCTCATGAAGATCCATTTAATCTCAATGGCTCGCCGATCATTGGGCAAGTCAATCAAAGTCCATACTTTGTTCTCATACATGGATCCCATCTCAGATTTCATGGCCTCAAACCATTTCGCGGAATCTGGGCTCATCATCGCTTCCTCATAGTTTGTAGGTTCGTCATGGTCAAGTAACATGACCTCCAGAATAGGATTACCGTACCACTCTGGTGTGGATCTCACTCTGGTTGACCTACGAGGTTCGGTAGTAACTTGATCTGAAGTTACATGATCATCATCATTAGCTTCCTCATTAATTCGTGTAGGCATCACTGGAACTGATTTCAGTGATGAGCTACTTTTCAATTTGAGAGAAGGTACAATTACCTCATCAAGTTCTACTTTCCTCCCACTCACTTCTTTCGAGAGAAACTTCTTCTCTAGAAAGGATCCATTCTTAGCAACGAATGTCTTGCCTTCGGATCTGTGATAGAAGGTGTACCCAACTGTCTTCTTTGGGTATCCTATGAAGACACATTTCTCCAATTTGGGTTTGAGCTTATCAGGATGAAACTTTTTCACATAAGCATCGCAGCCCCAAACTTTAAGAAACGACAACTTTGGTTTCTTGCTAAACCACAGTTCATAAGGCGTCGTCTCAACGGATTTAGATGGTGCCCTATTTAACGTGAATGCAGCTGTCTCTAATGCATAACCCCAAAATGATAGTGGCAAATCGGTAAGATACATCATAGATCGCACTATATCCAATAAAGTGCGGTTACGATGTTCGGACACACCATTACGCTGTGGTGTTCCAGGTGGCGTGAGTTGCGAAACTATTCCGCATTGTTTCAATTGAAGACCAAACTCGTAACTCAAACATTCTTCTCCACAATCAGATCGTAGAAACTTTATTTTCTTGTTACGATGATTCTCCACTTCACTCTGAAATTCTTTGAACTTTTCAAATGTTTCAGACTTGTGCTTCATTAAGTAGATATACTCATATCTGCTCAAATCATCTGTGAAGGTCAGAAAATAACGATACCCGCCACGGGCATCAACACTCACTGGACCGCATACATCGGTATGTATTATTTCCAACAAGTCAGTAGCTCGTTCCATTGTTTCGGAGAACGAAGTTTTAGTCATCTTGCCCAAAAGGCACGGTTCGCAAGCATCAAATGATTCATAACCAAGTGATTCCAAAAGTCCATCTTTATGGAGTTTCTTCATCCGCTTTACACCGATATGACCCAAACGGTAGTGCCACAAATAAGTTGCACTATCATTATCAACTTTGCATCTTTTGGCATCAATATTATGAATATGTGTATCACTACGATCGAGATCCAACAAACTATTTTCATTGGGTGTATGACCATCGAAGGTTTTATTCATGTAAACAGAACAACAATTATTCTGTGACATTAAATGAATAACTGTATTGCAATAAACATGATCAAATCATATTCATGCTCAACGCAAACGCCAAATAACATTTATTTAGGTTTAACACTAATCCCGAAAGTATAGGGAGTGTGCGATGATGATTATATCAATCTTGGAACCACTTCCAACACACATCGTCACTTCACCCTCAACTAGTCTCTATTTATTTTGTAACTCCTATTTCAAGTTACTAATTTTTAGCAACCGAACAAGTATCAAATACCCAGGGGCTACTATAAACACTAGTAAGGTACACATCAATAACCTGTATATCAAATATACCCTTGTTCACTTTGCCATCCTTCTTATTCACCAAATATTCGGGGCATTTCCACTTCCAGTGACCATTTCCTTTGCAGTAGAAGCACTCAGTTTCAGGCTTTAGTCTAGCTTTGGGCTTCCTCACGGAAGTGACAACTTGCTTGCCATTCTACATGAAGTTCCCTTTCTTTCCCTTTGCCCTTTTCTTGAAACTAGTGGTCTTGTTAATCATCAACACTTGATGCTCTTTCTTGATTTCTACCTTCATCGATTTCATCATCATGAAAAGCTTGGGAATCGTTTTCATCATCCCTTGCATACTATAGTTCATCACGAAGTTCTACTAACTTGGTGATGGTGACTAGAGAATTCTGTCAATCACTATCTTATCTGGAAGATTAACTCCCACTTCATTCAAGCGATTGTAGTACCCAGACAATCTGAGCACATGCTCACTGCTTGAGCTATTCTCCTCCATCTTTTAGCTATAGAACTTGTTGGAGACTTCATATCTCTCAACTCGGGTATTTGCTTGAAATATTAACTTCAACTCCTGGAACATCTGATGTCTACTACTCAACCTTCTCCTTGTAGACGTTGTTGGGCCTGCAAGTGCACAGGTTTGTAGGACAGTAGCAAATTTCCCTCAAGTGGATGACCTAAGGTTTATCAATCCGTGGGAGGCGTAGGATGAAGATGGTCTCTCTCAAGTAACCCTGCAACCAAATATCAAAGAGTCTCTTGTGTCCCCAACACACCCAATACAATGGTAAATTGTATAGGTGCACTAGTTCGGCGAAGAGATGGTGATACAAGTGCAATATGAATGGTAGATATAGGTTTTTGTAAACTGAAAATATAAAAACAGCAAGGTAGCAAGTGATAAAAGTGAGCGTAAACAGTATTGCAATGCTAGGAAACAAGGTCTAGGGTTCATACTTTCACTAGTGCAAGTCCTCTCAACAATAATAACAAAGTTGGATCATATAACTATCCCTCAACATGCAACAAAGAGTCACTCCAAAGTCACTAATAGCGGAGAACAGACGAAGAGATTATAGTAGGGTACGAAACCACCTCAAAGTTATTCTTTCCAATCAATCCGTTGGGCTATTCCTATAAGTGTCACAAACAGCCCTAGAGTCCGTACTAGAATAACACCTTAAGATACAAATCAACCAAAACCCTAATGTCACCTAGATACTCCAATGTCACCTCAAGTATCCGTGGGTATGATGCATCACACAATCTCAATTCATCTACTCAAACCAACACATAGAACCTCAAAGAGTGCCCCAAAGTTTCTACCGAAGAATCACGATGAAAACGTGTGCCAACCCCTATGCATAGGTTCATGGGCGGAACCCGCAAGTTGATCACCAAAACATACACCAAGTGGCACATGATATCCCATTGTCACCACAGATATTCACGGCAAGACATACATCAAGTGTTCTCAAGTCTTTAAAGACTCAATCCGATAAGATTACTTCAAGGGGAAAACTCAATCCATTACAAGAGAGAAGAGGGGGAGAAGAAACATAAGATCCAACTATAATAGCAAAGCTCGCGATACATCAAGATCGTGACAAATCAAGAACACGAGAGAGAGAGATCAAACACACAGCTACTGGTACATACCCTCAGCCCCGAGGGTGAACTACTCCCTCCTCGTCATGGAGAGCACCGAGATGATGAAGATGGCCACCGGTGAGGGTTCCCCCTCCGGCAGGGTGCCGGAACAGGGTCCCGAGAGGTTTTTGGTGGCTACAGAGGCTTGCGGCGGTGGAACTCTCGATCTAATCTCTGTTCTGGAAGTTTTACGATATGTAGGTATATATGGGTGAAAGGGGTACGTCGGTGGAGCTACGGGGGCCCCACGAGGCAGGGGGCGCGCCCTAGGGGGGTAGGCGCGCCCCCCACCCTCGTGGCCAGCTCCCGTATCTTCTGACGTAGAGTCCAAGTCTATCAGGTGGGTTTCCTTCCAAAAATAACTTCTCCAGTTGATTTCGTTCCGTTTCGACTCTGTTTGATATTCCTTTTCCTCGAAACACTAAAATAGGCATAAAACAACAAATCTGGGCTGGGCCTCCGGTTAGTAGGTTAGTCCCAAAAATAATATAAAAGTGGATAATAAAGGCCAATATTGCCTAAAACAGTAGATAATATAGCATGGAGCAATCAAAAATTATAGATACGTTGGATACGTATCAAGCATCCCCAAGCTTAATTCCTGCTTGTCCTCGAGTAGGTAAATGATAAAAAGATAATTTTTGATGTGGAATGCTATTTGGCATAATTTCAATTTAGTTCTTCTTACTTGTGATATGAATATTCATATCCGAAAGATTCAAGACAAAAGTTTATATTGACATAAAAATAATAATACTTCAAGCATACTAACTAAGCAATTATGTCTTCTCAAAATAACATGGCCAAAGAAAGTGCATCCCTACAAAATCATATAGTTTAGTCATGCTCCATTTTCGTCACACAAGAATGTTCTCATCATGCACAACCCCGATGAGAAGCCAAGCAATTGTTTCATACTTTTAGTAATCTCAAACTCATAAACCTTCACGCAATACATGAGCGTGAGCCATGGATATAGCACTATGGGTGGAATAGAATATGATGATGGGGGTTATGTGGAGAAGACAAAAAGGAGAAAGTCTCACATCAACGAGGCTAATCAATGAGCTATGGAGATGCCCATCGATTGATGTTAATGCAAGGAGTAGGGATTGCCATGCAACGGATGCACTAGAGCTATAAATGTATGAAAGCTCAACAAAAGAAACTAAGTGGGTGTGCATCCAACTTGCTTGCTCACGAAGACCTAGGGCACTTGAGGAGGCCCATTGTTGGAATATACAAGCCAAGTTCTATAATGAAAAGTTCCCACTAGTATATGAAAGTGACAACATATGAGACTCTCTATATGAAGAACATGGTGCTACTTTGAAGCACTCTCTATATGAAGAACATGGTGCTACTTTGAAGCACTCTCTATATGAAGAACATGGTGCTACTTTGAAGCACAAGTGTGGAAAAAAGGATAGTAGCATTGCCCCTTTTTTTTGGGCCTTCTTTTTTTTCTTTGGCCTTTCTCTTTTTTTGGGACAATGCTCTATTGAATGATGATCATCACACTTCTATTTATTTACAACTCAATGATTACAACTCGATACTAGAACAAAGTATGACCCTATATGAATGCCTCCGGCGGTGTATCGGGATATGCAATGAATCAAGAGTGACATGTATGAAAGAATTACGAACGGTGGCTTTGGCACAAATACTATGTCAACTACATGATCATGCTAGCAATATGACAATAATGAATGTGTCATGATAAACTGGATGGTGGAAAGTTGCATGTCAATATATCTCAGAATGGCTATGGAAATGCCATGATAGGTAGGTATGGTGACTGTTTTGAGGAAGATATAAGGAGGTTTATGTGTGAAAGAGCGCATCATATCACGGGGTTTGGATGCACCGGCGAAGTTTGCACCAACTCTCAATGTGAGAAAGGGCAATGCACGGTACCGAAGAGGCTAGCAATGATGGAAGGGTGAGAGTGCGTATAATCCATGGACTCAACATTAGTCATAAAGAACTCATATACTTATTGCAAAAATCTACAAGCCATCAAAAACCAAAGCATTACGCGCATGCTCCTAGGGGGATAGATTGGTAGGAAAAGGCCATCGCTCGTCCCCGACCGCCACTCATAAGGAGGACAATCAAATAACACCTCATGTTTCAAATTTGTTACATAACGTTTACCATACGTGCATGCTACGGGACTTGCAAACTTCAACACAAGTATTTCTCAAATTCACAACTACTCAACTAGCACAACTTTGATATCACTACCTCCATATCTCAAAACAATCATCAATCATCAAACTTCTCTTAGTATTCAACACACTCATAAGAATTCTTACAAATCTTTTATGCTTAGCATATTATGATTTTAAGCACATTACCATGCTATTTAAGACTCTCAAAATAATCTAAGTGAAGCATGAGAGTTCATCTATTTCTTCAAAATAAAACTACCACCATGCTCTAAAAGGGTATAAGTGAAGCACTAGAGCAAACGCAAACTACTCCGAAAGATATAAGTGAAGATCAATGAGTAGTCGGATAATTATACAACTATGTGAAGACTCTCCCATTTAAGAATTTCAGATCTTGATACTTTATTCAAATAGCAATCAAAGCTAAAGAAAACAAAATGACGCTCCAAGCAAAAGACATATCATGTGGTGAATAAAAATATAGCTCCAAGTAAAGTTACCGATGAACGAAGACGAAAGAGGGGATGCCACCCGGGGCATCCCCAAGCTTAGGCTCTTGATTATCCTTGAATATTACCTTGGGGTGCCTTGGGCATCCCCAAGCTTAGGCTCTTGCCAGTCCTTATTCCATAGTCCATCGAATCTTTACCCAAAACTTAAAAACTTCACAACACAAAACTTAACAGAAAACTCGTGAGCTCCGTTAGCGAAAGAAAACAAAACACCACTTCAAGGTACTGTAATGAACTCATTCTTTATTTATATTGGTGTTAAACCTACTGTATTCCAACTTCTATATGGTTTATAAACTATTTTACTAGTCATAGAGTCATCAAAATAAGCAAACAACACACGGAAAACAGAATCTGTCAAAAACAGAACAGTCTGTAGTAATCTGTAACTAACGCAAACTTCTCGGACTCCAAAAATTCTAAAATAAATTGGTGGACCTGAGGAATTTGTCTAGTAATCATCTGCAAAAAGAATCAACTAAATAGCACTCTCCAGTAAAAAGTTGAAGCAAATCTCGTGAATGCTAAAGTTTCTGTTTTTTATAGCATGATCATAAAGACTTCACCCAAGTCTTCGCAAAGGTTCTACTTGGCACAAACACTAATTAAAACACAAAACCACATCTAAACAGAGGCTAGATGGATTATTTATTCCTAAACAGAACCAAAAGGCAAGAAACTAAAATAAAATTGGGTTGCCTCCCAACAAGCGCTATCGTTTAACGCCCCTAGCTAGGCATGATGATTTCAATGATGCTCACATAAAAGATAAGAATTGAAACATAAAGAGAGCATCATGAAGAATATGACTAGCACATTTAAGTCTAACCCACTTCCTATGCATAGGGGTTTTGTGAGCAAACAACTTATGGGAACAAGAATCAACTTGCATAGGAAGGTAAAACAAGCATAGCTTCAAAACTTTAAGCACATAGAGAGGAAACTTAATATTATTGCAATTCCTACAAGCATATGTTCCTCCCCCATGATAATTTTCAGTAGCATCATGAATGAATTCAACAATATAACCAACACCTAAATCATTCTTTTCATGATCTACAAGCATAGAAAATTTACTACTCTCCACATAAGCAAAATTCTTCTCATTCGGGATGGTGGGAGAAAACACAACAAAATAACTATCATGTGATTGAAAATTAAGATCAAGATGACAAGTTTCATGGTTATCATTATTCTTTAAAGCATACGTGTCATCATAATAATCATCATAGATAGGAGGCATGCTTTCATCATAGTAAATTTGCTCATCAAAGCTTGGGGGACAAAAAATATCATCTTCATCAAACATAGCTTCCCCAAGCTTGTGGCTTTGCATATCATTAGCATCATGGATATTCAAGGAATTCATACTAACAACATTGCAATCATGCTCATCATATAAATATTTAGTGCCAAACATTCTAATGCATTCTTCCTCTAGCAATTGAGCACAATTATCGGAATCCTTATTTTCGCGGAAGACATTAAAAAGATGAAGCATATGAGGTACCCTCAATTCCATTTTTTGGTAGTTTTCTTTTATAAACTAACTAGTGCTAAAACAAGAAACAAAAAGATTCGATTGCAAGATCTAAAGATATACCTTCACTTACCTAGCCTCCCCGGCAACGGCGCCAGAAAAGAGCTTGATGTCTACTACTCAACCTTCTCCTTGTAGACGTTGTTGGGCCTGCAAGTGCACAGGTTTGTAGGACAGTAGCAAATTTCCCTCAAGTGGATGACCTAAGGTTTATCAATCCATGGGAGGCGTAGGATGAAGATGGTCTCTCTCAAGTAACCCTGCAACCAAATATCAAAGAGTCTCTTGTGTCCCCAACACACCCAATACAATGGTAAATTGTATAGGTGCACTAGTTCGGCGAAGAGATGGTGATACAAGTGCAATATGGATGGTAGATATAGGTTTTTGTAAACTGAAAATATAAAAACAGCAAGGTAGCAAGTGATAAAAGTGAGCGTAAACGGTATTGCAATGCTAGGAAACAAGGCCTAGGGTCCATACTTTCACTAGTGCAAGTCCTCTCAACAATAATAACATAGTTGGATCATATAACTATCCCTCAACATGCAACAAAGAGTCACTCCAAAGTCACTAATAGCGGAGAACAAACAAAGAGATTATAGTAGGGTACGAAACCACCTCAAAGTTATTCTTTCCAATCAATCCGTTGGGCTATTCCTATAAGTGTCACAAACAACCCTAGAGTTTGTACTAGAATAACACCTTAAGATACAAATAAACCAAAACCCTAATGTCACCTAGATACTCCAATGTCACCTCAAGTATCCGTGGGTATGATTATACGATATGCATCACACAATCTCAATTCATCTACTCAAACCAACACATAGAACCTCAAAGAGTGCCCCAAAGTTTCTACCGAAGAATCACGACGAAAACGTGTGCCAACCCCTATGCATAGGTTCATGGGCGGAACCCACAAGTTGATCACCAAAACATACATCAAGTGGCACATGATATCCCATTGTCACCACAGATATTCACGGCAAGACATACATCAAGTGTTCTCAAGTCTTTAAAGACTCAATCCGATAAGATTACTTTAAGGGGAAAACTCAATCCATTACAAGAGAGAAGAGGGGGAGAAGAAACATAAGATCCAACTATAATAGCAAAGCTCGCGATACATCAAGATCGTGCCAAATCAAGAACACGATAGAGAGAGAGATCAAACACATAGCTACTGGTACATACCCTCAGCCATGAGGGTGAACTACTCCCTCCTCACCATGGAGAGTGTCGGGATGATGAAGATGGCCATCGGTGAGGGTTCCCCCCTCCGGCAGGGTGCCGGAACAGGGTCCCGAGAGGTTTTTGGTGGCTACAGAGGCTTGCGGCGGCGGAACTCCCGATCTAATCTCTGTTCTAGAAGTTTTACGATACGTAGGTATATATGGGTGAAAGGGGTACGTCGGTGGAGCTACGGGGGACCCACGAGGCAGGGGGACGCGCCCTAGGGGGGTGGGCGCGCCCCCCACCCTCGTGGCCAGCTCCCGTATCTTCTAACGTAGAGTCCAAGTCTATCAGGTGGGTTTCCTTCCAAAAATAACTTCTCCGGTTGATTTCGTTCCGTTTCGAGTCCGTTTGATATTCCTTTTCCTCGAAACACTAAAATAGGTATAGAACAACAAATCTGGGCTGGGCCTCCGGTTAGTAGGTTAGTCCCAAAAATAATATAAAAGTGGATAATAAAGCCCAATATTGCGTAAAACAGTAGATAATATAGCATGGAGCAGTCAAAAATTATAGATACGTTGGAGACGTATCAACATCTCATATGGTCCATGACGTTCAAAACGTCTTTGAAGTCCCGATTCTAAGTCGTTAAGCATGGTGCACTAAACTATCAAGTAGTCATCATATTGAGCTAGTCAAACATTCATAACGTCTGCATCTGCTCCTGCAATAGGTCTGTCACTTAGCGGTGCATCAAGGTCTTAATTTCTCTGTGCAGCAATGAGGATAATCCTCAGATCACGGATCCAATCTGCATCATTGCTACTAACATCTTTCAACTCAGTTTTCTCTAGGAACATATCAAAATAAAATAGGGGAGCTAAACGCGAGCTATTGATCTACAACATAGATATGCTAATACTACCAGGACTAAGTTCATGATAAATTAAAGTTCAATTAATCATATTACTTAAGAACTCCCACTTAGATAGACATCCCTCTAATCCTCTAAGTGATCACGTGATCCAAATCAACTAAACCATGTCCGATCATCACGTGAGATGGAGTAGTTTCAATGGTGAACATCACTATGTTGATCATATCTACTATATGATCCACGCTCGACCTTTCGGTCTCAGTGTTCCGAGGCCATATCCGTTATATGCTAGGCTCGTCAAGTTTAACCTGAGTATTCCGCGTGTGCAACTGTTTTGCACCCATTGTATTTGAACGTAGAGCCTGTCACACCCGATCATGATGTGGTGTCTCAGCATGAAGAACTTTCGCAACGGTGCATACTCAGGGAGAACACTTATATCTTGATAATTTAGTGAGAGATCATCTTATAATGCTACTGTCAATCAAAGTAAGATAAGATGCATAAAAGATAAACATCACATGCAATCAATATAAGTGATATGATATAGCCATCATCATCTTGTGCTTGTGATCTCCATCTTCGAAGCATCGCCATGATCACCATCATCACCGGCGCGACACCTTGATCTCCATCGTAACATCGTTGTCGTCTCGCCAACTTATGCTTCTACGACTATCGCTACCGCTTAGTGATAAAGTAAAGCATTACAGGGCGATCGCATTGCATACAATAAAGCGACAACCATATGGCTCCTGCCAGTTGCCGATAACTCGGTTACAAAACATGATCATCTTATACAATAAAATTTAGCATCATGTCTTGACCATATCACATCACAACATGGCCTGCAAAAACAAGTTAGACGTCCTCTACTTTGTTGTTGCAAATTTTACGTGGCTGCTATGGGCTGAGCAAGAACTGTTCTTACCTACGCATTAAAACCACAACGATAGTTTGTCAAGTTAGTGTTGTTTTAACCTTCTCAAGGACCGGGCATAGCCACACTCGGCTTAACTAAAGTTGGAGAAATTGACACCCGCTAGTCACCTGTGTGCATAGCACGGCGGTAAAACCAGTCTCGCGTAAGCGTACGCGTAATGTCGGTCCGGGCCGCTTCATCCAACAATACCGCCGAACCAAAGTATGACATGCTGGTAAGCAGTATGACTTGTATCACCCACAACTCATTTGTGTTCTACTCATGCATATAACATCTACGCATAAAACCTGGCTCTGATGCCACTGTTGGGGAACGTAGTAATTTCAAAATTTCCTACGCACACATAGGATCATGGTGATGCATAGCAACGAGAGGGGAGAGTGTGTCCACGTACCCTCGTAGACCGAAAACGGAAGCGTTAGCACAACGCGGTTGATGTAGTCATACGTCTTCACGATCCGACCGATCAAGTACCAAACGCACGACACCTCCGAGTTCAGCACACGTTCAACTCGATGACGTCGCTCAAACTCCGATCTAGCCGAGCTTTGAGGGAGAGTTCCATCAGCACGATGGCGTGGTGACGATGATGATGTTCTACCGTCGCAGGGCTTCGCCTAAGCACCGCTACGATATTATCGAGGTGGATTATGGTGGAGGGGGCACCGCACACGGTTAAGAGATCCAAGGGATCAATTGTTGTGTCTCCAAGGGGTGCCCCCTCCCCGTATATAAAGGAGTGGAGGAGGGGGAGGGCTGGCCCTCTCTATGGCGCGCCCTAGGAGGAGTCCTACTCCCACCGGGAGTAGGATTCCCCCCTTCCAAGTAGTAGGAGTAGGAGTCAAGGAAAGGGGAGAGAGAAGAGAAGGAAGGAGGGGGCGCAGCCCCTCCCCCTAGTCCAATTCGGACTAGGCCTTGGGGGGGGCGCCCAGCCTCTCCTCTCTCTTTCCCCTAAAGCCCAATAAGGCCCATATACTCCCCGGCGAATTCCCGTAACTCTCCGATACTACGAAAAATACCCGAATCACTTGGAACCTTTCCGATGTCCGAATATAGTCGTCCAATATATCGATCTTTACGTCTCGACCATTTCAAGACTCCTCATCATGTCCCCGATCTCATCCGGGACTCCGAACTACCTTTGGTACATCAAAACACATAAACTCATAATATAACCGTCATCGAAACGTTAAGCGTGCGGACCCTACGGGTTCCAAAACTATGTAGACATGACCGAGACATGTCTCTGGTCAATAACCAATAGCGGAACCTGGATGCTCATATTGGCTCCCACATATTCTACGAAGATCTTTATCGATCAAACCGCATAACAACATACGTTGTTCCCTTTGTCATCGGTATGTTACTTGCCCGAGATTCGATCGTCGGTATCTCAATACCTAGTTCAATCTCGTTACCAGCAAGTCTCTTTACTCATTCTGTAATGCATCATCCCGCAACTAACTCATTAGCTGCAATGCTTGCAAGGCTTATAGTGATGTGCATTACCGAGTGGGCCCAGAGATACCTCTCCAACAATCGGAGTGACAAATCCTAATCTCGAAATACGCCAACCCAACAAGTACCTTCGGAGACACCTGTAGAGCACCTTTATAATCACCCAGTTACGTTGTGATGTTTGGTAGCACACAAAGTGTTCCTCCGGTAGACGGGAGTCGCATAATCTCATAGTCATAGGAACATGTATAAGTCATGAAGAAAGCAATAGCAGAATATTAAACGATCAAGTGCTAAGCTAACGGAATGGGTCAAGTCAATCACATTATTCTCCTAATGACGTGATCCCGTTAATCAAATGACAACTCATGTCTATGGCTAGGAAACATAACCATCTTTGATCAACGAGCTAGTCAAGTAGAGGCATACTAGTGACACTCTGTTTGTCTATGTATTCACACAAGTATTATGTTTCCGGTTAATACAATTCTAGCATGAATAATAAACATTTATCATGAAATAAGGAAATAAATAATAACTTTATTATTGCCTCTAGGGCATATTTTCTTCACTTATGTATAGGGGTTGGCACACGTTTTCTTTTTGGCTCTTTGGTAGAAACTTTGGGGCACCCTTTGAAATTCTTTGTGTTGGTTTGAATAGATGAATCTAAGATTGTGTGATGCATATAGTATAATCAAACCCGCGGATACTTGCGGTGACATTGGTGTATCTACGTGACATTAGGGTTTTCGTTGATGTGTATTTTAAGGTGTTATTTTAGTACGAACTCTAGGGTTGTTTGTGATATTTATAGGAATAGCTCAATAGATTAATCAGAAAGAATAACTTTGAGGTGGTTTCGTACCTTACAATAATCTCTTCGTTTATTCTCCGCTATTAGTGGCTTTGGAGTGAGTCTTTGTTGCACGTTTAGGGTTGTTATATGATTTAATTATGTTATCATTGTTGAGAGAACTTGCACTAGTGAAAGTATAACCCTAGGCCTTGTTTTCAAGCATTGCAATACCGTTTTCGCTCACTTTTATTACTTGCTACCTTGCTGTTTTTATATTTTCAGATTACAAAAACCTATATCTCCTATCCATATTGCACTTTTATCATCATCTCTTTGCCGAACTAGTGCATCTATACAATTTACCGTTGTATTGGGTGTGTTGGGGACACAATGGACTCTTTGTTATTTGGTTGCAGGATTGTTTGAAAGAGACCATCTTCATCCTACGCCTCCCACGGATTGATAAACTTTAGGCCATCCACTTGAGGGAAAAATTTACTACTGTCCTACAAAACTCTGCGCTTGGAGGCCCAACACGAGTCTACAAGAAGAAAATTGCGTAGTAGACATCACCTGCTCACTTGGAGAAGCACACATGAGAAAGAAACACCGCGACCATACGGATGGTATCACACACACTCTCTCTGCTTGTTTTCCCATGTTAGTATTCAGCCCAATCCTACATGTACATTCGGATCCGACCGGTTATCCGTAGTATCCTATGATCGGATGACCCACATGAACGACGGCCTTCGGTGTTTTCGTTGCCTGCTCACTTGGAGAAGCACACATGAGAAAGAAACACCGCGACCACACGGATGATATCACACACACACTCTCTGTTTGTTTTCCCACGTTAGTATTCGGCCCAATCCTACATGTACATTCGGATCCGACCGGTTATCCGCAGTATCCCATGATCGGACGAGGACGACCCAGATCAGCGGCGGCCTTCGATGTTTTTGTTGCTTGCTCACTTGGAGAAGCGCACACGAGAAAGAAACAGCACGACCAGATGGTATCACACACACACTCTATGTTTGCTTTCCCATGTTAGTATTCGACCCATTCCTACATGTACATTCGGATCCGACCGATTATCCGCAGTATCTAATGATCGGACGACCCAGATCAACGGCGGCGTTCGATGTTTTTGTTGTCTGCTCACTTGGAGAAGCACACATCAGAAAGAAATACCGCGGCCACACAAATGGTATCACACACGCTCTCTCTGTTTTTTTTACCATGTTAGTATTTTGGCACAATCCTACATGTACATTCGGATCCGACCGGTTATCCGCAGTATCCCATGATTGGACGGCCCAACGGCGGCCTTCGGTGTTTTTGTTGCCTGCTCACTTGAAGAAGCACACATGAGAAAGAAACACTGCGACCACACGGATGATATCACGCCTACACTCTGTTTGCTTTCCAACGTTAGTATTCGGCCCCAATCCTACACGTACATTCGGATCTGACCGATTATCCGCAGTATCTCATAATCAGACGACCCATATCAGCGGCGGCCTTTGGTGTTTTTGTTGTTTGCTCACTTACAGAAGCACACAGGAGAAAGAAACACTGCAGCCACACGGATGGTATCACACGCACACACACACACACTCTGTTTGTTTTCTCGCGTTAGTATTTGGCCCAATCCTACATGTACATTTAGATCCGACTGATTATCCGCAGTATCCCATGACTGGATGACCCAGATCAGCGGCGACCTTCTGGATTTTTGTTGATTGCTCACTTGGAGAAGCACACAAGAAAAATACACCGCGGCCACAGATGATATCACACACATATACACACACACTCTGTTGTTTTCCAACGTTAGTATTCGGCCCCAACCCTACATGTACATTCGAATCTGACCGATTATCTGCAGTATCTCATAATCGTACGACCCAGATCAGCGGCGGCCTTTGGTGTTTTTGTTGTTTGCTCACTTGGAGAAGCACACAGGAGAAAGAAACACTGCAGCCACACGAATGGTATCACACACACACTCTGTTTGTTTTCCCACGTTAGTATTTGGCCCAATCCTACATGTACATTTAGATCCGACCGATTATCCGCAGTATCCCACGGTCCAGATCAGCGGCGACCTTCTGTGTTTTTGTTGCTTGCTCACTTGGAGAAGCACACAAGAAAAAAACACCACGCCCACAAATGATATCACACACACAGACACACACACACACACACGAAAAAAGCACGGCGGTCAAGGATGGTCCCACAGTACAGACACACACTCTTCGTCCTTCTGTTGTGTTTTCCCACGGTAGTATTCGGCCTGATACCACTTTAGATCGAGATCCGATCGCTTGTTCGCTATATCCCATGATTGGACGACCCAAATCAGCGGCGGCCTCTTGGTGATTTGCTTGCTTGCTCCCTTGAGAAAGTGCATATGAAAGAAACATCGTGGCCACGGATGGTATCACACACACACACACTCTTTCTCTGTTATGTTTCCCATGTTAGTATTCGGCCCAATCCTATATGTATATTCAAATCCGACCGATTATCTGCAGTATCCCATAATCGGACGGCCCAGAATAGCGGCGTCCTCCGGCGTGTTTTGTTGCTTGCTCACTTGGAAAAGCACACAAGAAAGAAACACCGCGGCCACGAATGGTATCACACACACATACTCTGTTTTCCCATCGCCTCGCCAGGTCTGGTTCGTATTCACTCCTTCCTCTACGAAATACTCGCCAATTGCATGACCTAGATCGCCGACGGTGGGCCGTGTCGGTCCATCGCCCCGCCATGTCCGAACCCGACGTAACCCCGCACATACATCCAGATCCAACCGCTTATCCATCTCATCCCCCGACCGAACGGTTCTGATCATCGGCGGTGGCAAAAGTCTCGCTTGCACGCTTGGAGAAGCACGAGAAGACGCACGCCGCAGCCACAGATGGCATCACAACACACACATTATGTTGCTATTATGTTGTGTTCTGCCACGTCGATATTCGATCTAATCCTCACATGTACATTTAAATCAGACCGCTTATCCGCCGCATCCCACGATCGGACAGCCCAGATCAGCAGCGTCCTCCGGTATGTTTGCTTGTCTACTCATCACACAAGAGAAAGAGAAAGAAACACCGCGGCCACACGGATGGTATCACAAACACAACACGCACTCTCATCTCTGTTTTCCTGATTCGTATTTCCTGCCTTCTCTGTTTCCCCAACCCATTCTCTCATCTCTGTATCGTCTCGCGCTCCCCTCCTTGGCTCGCTCCCCCCGCTCCGCTGCCTAGGGTTTGCGCCGAGCAGATCCGGCCGGCGGCGCCGCCGCCGGACGAGCTGACCGGCCCCGCCGTCCGTCCGTCCCCGCACGGGGCCGCAGCCCGACCGCCCCGACACCGGCCGCGATCCGATCCGTGAGCGCCTCCCTTCCATTTCCCCAAACTTCCTCCCTCCCCGATCTAATCCATCCTCCGTCGCCGAATCCAGCGCTGCCGCCGAGGGAGGATGTCTCCACCGCCGGCGTCACCCGCGCTGTCGGCGCAGAAGCTGACGACCAACGACGCCCTGGCCTACCTCAAGGCCGTCAAGGACAAGTTCCACGACAACCGCGCCAAGTACGACGAGTTCCTCGAGGTCATGCGCGACTTCAAGAGCGCCAGGTCTGTATCCCTCCGTCCCCATCTCCCTCGCCGCATCTCAATCGCTCCATTCCGGCTGGGGTTTCGCCGGAACGGGAAACCGAAGGAAACATGTTGGCCGATTTAAGTTTGTTTTCCCCTTTGCCTTTGTGATGATGGTGGCAGGATCGACACGGCGGGCGTCATCATCCGGGTGAAGACGCTCTTCAGCGGCTACCCGGAGCTCATCCTCGGCTTCAACGCCTTCCTGCCCAAGGGCTTCGCTATCAAGCTGCAGGACATCGACGGCACCGGCGACAAGAAGCAGCCCGTCGACTTCATGGAGGCCATCAACTTCGTCAACAAGATCAAGGCCAGGTTCCAGGCCCAGGACCACGTCTACAAGGCATTCCTCGCCATCCTCAACATGTACCGCATGCACAACAAGTCCATCCAGGACGTATACCAGGAGGTACCTCATCTTCTTCTTCTTCTCCTTTTACCTGTAGAAAGAAAAGCATTTCCTGATTTATCTAGATATGTGGTGCTTGTGTGCATATGATGCTAACACGGATGGGATTGATCTAGGTTGCCACGCTGTTCCACGACCACCCCGACCTGCTCGAGGAGTTCAAGCATTTCTTGCCTGATACGTCCAACGCTCCGCAAGTGCTGGCCGCTCCTAAAGCCGTCTCCGCCAAACAGGAAGCCCCGGCCGTGCCTTCTGCCAGTGCCAGGAATGTGCAGAGCATCAAGGTAAATATGGACATGGACCACTGATATGGTTTCCTGTCTTCATTTCTGTATTTTTATAGTTAGTGCATAGCAGGGACAATTTCTTTTCCTTATATGTGAACCAGCAACATTTACTCTATTGAAATTAATGAAATGTACCGATGATGGAGTTGAGTTCTTACATTGGCTTTTGGATCACTGTGTATTACTAGTTGGCATTGGCTCCTCCATGGCTTGACTTGACAGTTGTAGATGTAAAATAATCCGGCATATACATTTGGACTTCAATGCTGTAATACTCCCTCCGTCCCAAAATAAGTGTCTCAACTTTGACACTTACTTTGGGACTGAGGGAGTCCTTCACTGGCCACAGAACTTCTATGCTGACCTTTTGTTTTCTCCATCTCCAGAGAGAGAGGCCTCAGCCATCAACTGCTGAGCGTGACAGCAGTGTTGATCGCCCTGATCTCGAGCATGACCCTGACAGAAAGCGTGTCGACAAGGAAAAGGATCGTAAGATCGACCGGGACAGAAAAGATCATGACAAGGATGCTGAGTTTGAAAGCAAAGATTTGGACGGAGGGCTACGCAAGCGCAAAGCTTTCTCAAAGAAGCTGGAGGGTGACACACACCAAGGGGCGGCAAGCATCTCTGCTTCGTCGTACAATGATAATGATGCACTGAAAAGTGAGTCCCTGACCATGTTGATAATAGGACTGAGATGTCTTTTCGTGTGGATACTTGTGCAGCATGGCATCATCAGTGCCTTGTAGATCTCCAGTTTCTATTAATTTTAGAATTTATCAGTGACTTGCGTATGGCCCTGTTAGCTTCAGAATTTATCTTGTGCTTTTATTCAGCTTAGCATACAGCCTCGATATCCACTTTAATAATGCCCTACACAGTCCTTCCTCTTGGATTTATAGATTCATTTCTATCATTCAAAATCAGGTACATACACCCAAGAGTTCCTTTTCTGTGAGAAAGTCAAGGAGAAGCTAGAGCCTGAAGCTTACCAGGAGTTTTTGAAATGCCTTCACATATACAGCCAGGAAATAATTACAAGAAGTGAATTGAAAAATCTGGTAAGTTAGACCGATTTGTTATAAAGATAAATTATGAATCTTAGCTAATGATATCTGTAAAGAGTTTGTGAGATACCCTACCCAACCACTAGATAAACCTACTGTTGTGTTTCTGAACATGGATAGCCTTGCTTATTTTCAGGTACATGACATACTTCAGCGCTACCCAGAGCTTATGACTGGATTTAGCGAGTTCTTGGAACATTGTGAAAACATAGGTAGACCACATATATTTATTCACTTGTGAATTTATGTTTGCTGAATGCACTTTCTGTTTTATTATGTTCTCCCCCATTTCTAAAGAGTTCCTTTACTCTGTAGATGGTTTTCTGGATGGAGTCATCAATAAAAGTAAGCGATCCCTTACCCTGTAGTTTAAAGTTTCATTGCTTCTACTCTTTATAGGGATTCTTTATAGTAGTTCTTTTTTTAAATGAAGGGCAAACATCACGAACAGTCAAGGCATTGGAAAAAGAGAGAGATAAAGGGCGTGCAGGGGAGGACAGGGAAAGAGATGCTGAAAAACTGAGCGAAAAGGAACGAGAAAAGCTTGATAAAGTGTCTGCGCTCAATTCTAAGGAAGCCACTACCCACAAAGCTGCTGCGTTCTCTTCTACCAAAGAGAAGTACCTATGCAAGCCAATATCAGAGCTTGACCTCTCAAACTGTCAGCGGTGCACTCCCAGTTACCGACTTTTGCCTAAAAATGTAAGCTGGTTCAACTCAATGTACTATCGTCTTTTTTTACTCCCTGTCATTTCTGTCTGACAATTCTTTCCACAATATCTCACACTTCCTTTCTTTTTGCAGTACCCCGTCCCTGCTTCAAGTTGCAGAACTGACCTTGGAATCTCTGTGCTCAATGATCACTGGGTATCAGTTACCTCAGGAAGCGAGGATTATTCATTTAAACACATGCGGAAGAATCAGTATGAAGAAAGCTTGTTTAGATGCGAAGATGACAGGTTGTGTAATATGTTTCATACTTTGATTGCATCTTACTGTGGGCACCAGCAAAGCATACAATAGTACATATTAGCAAAGCGCCCAATTTATAGTTTCACAATCCATTTGTTTTCTTTTATAATAACATGCTTCTCGTTTCATTAGGAAAATCAAAGCGGCACTTGAACAACGTAACTCTGCAATAAATGAAAATAACTTACATCGGTGCCCTTCTTAGCCCTTGAGTGCATCAACAGGAAAAAAGGACCCACCCTACCAGCAACTCTAGGACCATAACCTTAGACTGGGTACAATCTTGTTCAGTTCAGCAAAACTTTCATGCATCTTCATTTCCTTACCAAGCATCCAACATTAACTGTTGCTGCACCATTATGATGCTTGGTGCCATCTGTTCTCCAAATGGCAAACCACAGGAGCCCCCATCCTTTTGCCCTGTATAGACTCCATTGGAACCCCATTGAAGAATTCGGTTCCGGTTCTCTTTTGTTTTCATGTTAGCCCAAAGGTTAATCTAGTGATGCATGACTACAACTGTCAACTCTCTGGAATCATGATGCACTTAACTTTGAAAATAGACATTAATAACAGCAGCAACAACAAAGCCTTTCTGTCCCAAACAAGTTGGGTAGGCTAGAGTTGAAAACAGGCAATTGATCCTTTCTGAATTGTCATGCACCCACAATTCTTAGGAAAATGAAAAGCCACTGACTACAAGAACAGAGTCCATCACAGTAGGAAGTTAGAAAGTACAATTGTCCACAGCCCAAATATGTATAGCCGTAGAATACTGAAGAAATAACTGATTGACAGTAACCATAAAGCAAGAAAAGACGTAAAAATACTCTTCCATAATTTGTATGCGTTAGAGATTTCATTTCAATCATAAATAAGATGCTTTTGCTTGACCAGAACCTGTTCTTAATCATAAATAATATGTCCATAACAGTTATATCACACTTTGTGTTTCTTTTTCTGCATTGTGTCACCCATTAACCAGGGTAGCATTGTGTGCACAGCTTATCTTGCCATTTAAGTTGCCCGTGGATGATAATTAATTAGTTACTCTTTGTGAAATGTACTTTTCAGGTTTGAGTTGGACATGCTGCTGGAATCAGTTAATGTGGCGATTAAGCGTGTTGAGGAGTTGATAGAAAAAATGCAAGAAAATTCAATCAAACCAGACAGCCCTATACGCATCGATGAACATTTGACCTGTAAGTATCTGCCAGCATGTATGGTAGTTCTTTGCTGCATGGCTTTTGAGTGCTCTTCTATGGTTGAAAAGAACATGCATATCATTTAACTCTTTGTGCTTTTGACAGCTCTGAATTTGAGGTGCATAGAGCGGTTATATGGTGACCATGGCCTTGATGTCATGGATGTTCTTCGTAAAAATGCGAGTGTGGCATTACCAGTTATTTTAACTAGGCTTAAGCAAAAGCAGGAGGAATGGTCAAGGTGCAGGTCAGATTTTAACAAGGTTTGGGCTGAAATATATGCCAAGAATTATCACAAGTCCCTTGACCATCGCAGTTTCTATTTCAAACAACAAGATTCGAAGAATCTGAGCACAAGAGGTATGCATTTATGATACTGCAACTGAAATCATCAGGCTGGGTCACAATGGGAGTACGATAGGTAGTATCATGCATGCCAACTATGCATTTTAGCTTATGTGGCACACAATTAAATGAGGAAGGAGAGGGTTGATACCATACTATGATACCGTATTGTATTAAATGATGTACTAGTGTGTGTCTTGCATGGCAATAAGTGAGACTGCTATGAACCAAGTTATGATACTATGATACCAAGTTATGATACTGTGATACCAAGTCTTGCATGGCAATAAATGAGGCTACTATGATACCATGTTATGATACTATGTATTGTGGAGGTAGTATCATACACTAGTATCATATGCATGATGCTACTATATGATACTTCCCATTGCTTCAAAGCTGTATTTTTTAAACTACCCCCTCCCCCCATGTGCAGCTCTATTGTCTGAGATCAAAGAAATTAATGAGAAGAAAAGGAAGGAGGATGATGTGCTTCTTGCCATTGCTGCTGGGAATAGGCGGCCAATAGTTCCCAATATGTCATTTGAGTATGTAGATTCAGAAATTCATGAAGATGTTTATCAGATCATCAAGTACTCTTGTGGAGAGGTCTGCAGCTCTCCAGATCAAGTTGACAAAGTGATGAGAACCTGGACGACATTTGTGGAACCTATTTTGGGAGTTCAACCCCGAACTCCTGCCGTTGAAGATGTAGGTGTGGTAAAATCGAAGAGCCGAACCCCCACGACTGGTCTTGCAAGTGCAGGGGAAAGTAATAATGTAATATCAAACGGCGCAGTCACTGTTAAGCAAGCCAATGGAGATGAAAGCATTCTGAAGGAACAAGCACAATCTTCTCGTGGTTTATTGGCGAATGGAGTTTCAGAAGATGCTCAAAATGGTTTCCATGATGCTGATCGAACTGTCCGCAGAGGTGAGGGGCCATCTAACACTTCATTACATCAGACAGAACAGAATCAGCGGAGAACAAATATGGAGCTTACATCAGGTTTGTGCTGTCCTCTGTTAAATATGTGAGGGTGCCTTTTAAGTTACATTTTAGCGTAGCTAATTTGTTACGACTGTCTTAGCCAATTCTAATTGGTTTAATTTGCCTTTCAGGTACTAATTCTTCTAGAGGTAATTTCTCTGGAAGTGAGTCTGTTGTTGAAGCTATGGGTGGCAATGAAACAATTCCATCTATAGGGGTATGATCATTCTTAAACTGGGTTTACTTACTAGTAATTGTTATGCTTGTATGTTCGCTTTCATGCCTTTAGTTACATTGTGTCTTTTAGTTTATTCGTATTGGTGGCAATGTTGTTGATGCCAAGTGTAATCGTACATTGTCGACTAAAAACCATGAAATTAGTAAGAACCTGTCTAGTTTTACATGTGCGATGTGATATGAGCACAACCTCGAACGGCCGCTGATTTGTCTTGATCTTTTACAATGCAACATCCTCCGAAATCCACCATTAAAATCTCCCAATTACGCGAGCAGCACACGTAACCTGAAGATGGGGTAACGACAACCAACAAGAAATCCCTCGACCTATGTTTTTGAGGTGTCCTGCCTTAGACGCTTAGGTGGCACTTAGGCGATAAGGCGCCCGGACAGCGCCTTACAAATATGCCCGCCTTAGGCGTCCGCTTTAGTCGCTTAGGCGCCACCTAGGCGCTAGAGCGGGTGGTGCTCGCCTTAGGTCCGCCTTATAAATAATGCCCTCGACACACGAGGTATCTCCCGCCATAGTAGAACGTAACCAGCATGCAACCCGCCGGTGATGGACCTCGATCCAATAGCTACAAACCTCTTGATGTACGCATGAGAATCATCTCGCCAAAGTAAAATCTTGAATTAGAAAGTTCCACAAAGATAGATAAATTGGACACCCAGAGGGCCGCTTCATTGTGGATGTCTAAAGCTCAAAATTCAATCTAACTATAGCCAGCCCGTTTTATAGGTGACACACCTGGTCGTTCCAAACCGAGTCACGAGTCCCAAGCAAACACGTAAACAAACCTGATATAGACTCCTATTCAAACTAACAAAAGATTTTCCTAACAAATTATGCGGCTACCTTGATCACTAGCAACCGAATTAGACTTAGTACGTGACAAAGGACTATGGAACGATGCAAAGGAAGAAAACATAACGTAGCTAGCTTTCCTTATTTCTTGCCATGGATTTGAACACAACCTGTTTGGGGGAGTCCTGAATTTTGGTCTGATCTCCTTTTGTGGTGGAGGCATTTGGAGCAACATATAACCAACTAAAACCAATGTTCAAAAAAGCGGATAGCGTAAGCGAAGCGGAAGGCCACGGCTTAGAGCAATGAACGCTTTAGCGCAGCTTAACTGCGCTTAAGCGTTTTTGAAATTGGCTAGAATTTGACAGAAGCACAGGAAAATAGGGAACATGGCACATGGGTAATTGAATAGCATCTAAAATACAGTTCACACCATAGCGAATACACATCAGGTTCACATGGCAAGCAAAGGGTAGCCCGGTGCATATAGCTCCCGCTTGCGTAGGGTCCGGCCACTTTGGGTGTATTGTACGCAGCCTTTCCCTACATTTCTGCAAGAGGCTGTTTCCAGGACTCGAACCCACAAGGCAACAGCTTTACCGCTGCGCCAAGGCTCCCTTCCTCACATGGCAAGCAAAATAACAACTAAAATGCAGTTTAGTTCAAATAGTCATAACCTAATAGAGATCATGTGGCCAGAATTTTGCCAGAATATGAAGGAAGTTCCCATACAGAGCCTAATAATAAGATAAATGGCATATTGCCATAATTGCGCACGCAGACAAGCAAAAGTAGTTCAAAAACAGCCAAATTTTTAAAAGAACGTTTAATATACCGCTTAGGGCAAAAGCGAAGCGGTTTGCCATTGCTCAGTGCTTAAGCGCGCTTTCCTGAACAGACTAAAACTTGTCGCATTAAATTACCGTGGTCAAAGTCCCTTTCCTTTTGTGTAGCACATGAAATAGCTTGAAGTATTTTTGGACGTGAAAGAATAGCTTTGGCACCGATGGTCGGGTTGCTATCTCGCACGTTCGTTCTACCGCTCGCTGAGTGTTGTTTCCCCTTTTGGCAAATCAGAACGAGAGAGCCTCACTGGTCCCCACCGGTTAAATTCAGGGGGGGGGGGGAATTAGGAGGAGGTGGTGGGCCAGTGTTGCTTACATGCGGTAAATTAACAGGGAAGGATTGAGAATAGTGGAGGTGGTGGGCCCATGAGTTTGCATGCGAGCGCAAGGGATACAAGCTAGTGGGGCCAGGTGGTACATGGGACAGCTAGCCTCCCGTGCATGCCTCCTGGTGTTTACTAGCTGGTTACGCGGTGGGCCTCTCCCATGAAAGGAAACTGAAAGGAGACAGGGCGCTCTGGGCGCTGTCCGAGCCGGCGTTGCAACCCCCACGTGCGAAGGAGCAATTTCGGATGGTCACATCACCATGCATATGCCCCTTATCCTAAAATAGATTTCAAGAAACTTATGCTTTGCTTATGTTAATTTGTATTCTTTTTTCACAGAGAGGAGAAGCTGGGAGGCCAGGATCTGTGCCTCAGAAGAATTCAAAGGTTGAAAGAGAAGAGGGAGAATTATCTCCTAATGGGGATTTTGAAGAGGAGAATTTTGGGCCTCTAGGAAATGCAGCTGTAGACGGAGCTTTGAAGCCGAAAGAAGTTTCTGCTGGTAGAACTAGAGCAGCTGAGTTTGCTGGAGAGAATGACGCTGATGCGGATGATGAAGGTGACGAAAGTGCCCAGAGATCTACAGAAAGTGAAAATGCATCTGAGGCTGGCGAGGACGCTTCTGGTAGTGAATCTGGTGACGGCGAGGAGTGTTCTCGGGAAGACAACGAGGACGAGGAGGATGCTGATCATGATGATCCTGATGCTAAGGTTGAAAGTGAGGGTGAGGCAGAGGGAAACACAGGCGCACATGATGCCGATGGAGGGATGTCACTATCCTTTTCAGAGCGTTTGCATAATACAGTTAGACCACTCGCCAAGCATGTCCCCACAGCATTGCAGGATCATGGTGGGAAATTTTCACGCATATTTTATGGAAATGATTCATTTTATGTTCTGTTCAGGCTACACCAGGTTAGTTGTTTGAATACATACATGCCTATATAGTCAACACCCCTTTTGACATGTTCTTTGTCTATATAGCCAACACCCCTTGGCTAACTTGCACTGATCTGCAGATCTTATACGAGAGGCTCCTATCAGCCAAGACAAACTCTTCTACAGCTGAAAAGAAGTGGAGAACTTCCAAGGATACGAGCTCCCCACACCAATACTCAAAGTAACATTGCATAGCTACTCTGCTCCATTGGGATGTTTCACCGTGATGGATAACTAATGTGCTGTTAGTGCAGGTTTATGGGTGCACTTTATAACTTGATTGATGGCTCTTCTGACAACACCAAATTCGAGGACGACTGCCGTTCAATCATCGGGACTCAGTCCTATGTTCTTTTTACATTAGATAAGCTGATATACAAAGTTGTGAAGCAGGCAAGTTGCCTTAATGATTGCATCTATTATATTGCAAACATAGTTCTGTTATATTAGGAAGTGCTTACAGTATCATTTTCATGTCTGTCTTCAGCTTCAAGCAATAGCAGCTGATGAAATGGATAACAAGCTCCTCCAGCTTTATATATATGAGAAGTCCAGGTCTCCTGGAAGGTTCTTTGATCTAGTTTACCATGAAAATGCTCGGGTTCTTCTCCATGACGAGAGCATATATCGATTTGAACGGGTTAGTTTCTTTACAACACATTCATGTTTCAGTGATTTGCGTAGTTACTTTCATTTTGCCGTGCCGTGTTACCAGGCAATGTTTCTCTTAAGAAATCTCCTTTCTATACAAACTTGCTCACTAATCAGCCGGATAAATCCCCCAAAAATTCGAGTAACACCTTGAGAGGGGCAGGGGCTTCCTGCATTTCATATAGCAGAAGAGAATTGCCTGGTTAATTGGGAAAAACCGGGCAAAAACCAGATAATTCCCAATTTGTGAGAGAGGCTGTGACACTTTTCAGACACCTGATGTTCAGCCCCTTGATAATAAATCATGTCAACTGTTAGATGTTTGTTTATATAATGAAGTTTCCCAGGGTCAACAGATAGAGGGATACATCTGCAGAGGATTATTCGTGTTGTACCAAACCACTAACTCACTCTTCCTGCTGTAATTTGCAGCGCTCAAATCCTACGAGATTATCTGTTCAGCTCATGGAGTATGGGCATGAAAAGCCTGAAGTAACTGCAGTCTCAATTGATCCAAACTTTTCGTCATATCTTCATGACGAGTACTTGTCGAGTATTTCGGATTCAAAAGTGTCTGAAGATGTGTTCCTTGAGAGGTGAGTATTTTTCTGGCATCGCACCGTGGCTCTCATGATCTTCATCTTGTTCTTTTCATGGGTTAACCTCATCTCATTTTCCCCAGGAATAAGCGGAAACGCGGGAGCAGCAATGGTCCTCAAGCTTCCTTAGCGGTCATGGATGGTTTCAAGGTCGCGAATGGCCTTGAATGCAAGATAACCTGCAAATCCTCAAAGGTAATATACGTATATCTTGGTGGGAAGGAGCATTGTGCCCGCCAGTACCATAGTGATGTGACATTGAATCTACTTCGTTTATACCACCGAAAGAAACTCTTGGCTGATGGTGATGCTGCTTTGGCCATTGGCCATGTGACATATTTTGCTACATTTTTACTAATTAGTCAAGTATGGTGTCATATTTGCAGGTTTCATATGTCCTTGATACAGAAGACTTTTTATTCCGTATGAGGAACAGGAGGAGAATCTCATCTGGTGCAACCGCCGCACCTGGCAAGGCCGATTTTGTCAAGGCAGCTGATGTCGTGAAAGCACAGCGGTTTCATAAATTTCTTCTTTCTAGGTCCTAGGGCCATGCTGGCAGATTCTGGTAATTTGTCTAGCTTACAGTGACATATGCATTGTTAAACACACGCACACACACACACGCACACGCACACGCACACGCACACACACACACACGCGCGCGCGCGCGCACACACATATAGATTATCGTCTATCAGATCTAATCCGGAGCCCTTGATGTTTTCTCAGCCATGGTATCATCTAATCCAGAGACGACGCTGACGTGCTTTCAACAAATGTGGTGGGTGGGAAGCTAAAGCTGCTTTCCAACCTTTTTGTGCCGAGAGGGACCGCTGGAGCTGGTAAATACCAACCAACCAAAGCATGTAGGCAGTCTTCTTGTTAAGTTGTTACCCGATGGGATGCGATGTCGCTGCTGCTGCTGGGAATGTGTATATTATTAATGTTATGTATACCCAGAAGAGAATGTGACGTCGTGTTATCCATGAGGGAGGGAGGTTATTGTTATTAATCTTGCCGGTGGTCTGATCAACTGATCATTGTTAGTTGTTACTGTCCATATGTTTTTTGTTTGTTGTTGTCCTGTCTCGCTGTTACATTTGCTCTCGTGGTGAAGCAAACGCAGACTTGATTCAAATCTGGACATTGCTATATTTGTTGGTGATGCCAGCCATCTGTGTTAATTGGATTGCGTTCCTAGTGGTTCTGGATCGTCATATGATTAATTTTGCTGTAACTTTGATCATCAATTCATACACAATATTTACTTGCAATAGATCATCAAAGCAAAATATATCTTTCCATCCATCCATCAAGCAATCAGCTTCTGAGGGAACAATTTTGGATTCAGTTTCAGTTTCGGCCCTGAGAGGAAAAATGCGGGTGGGCATTTTTGCCATTTCATACTTGCAGCTGCAGGAATGTGGTTGGTGGCAACTATGTCCCTTTTGTGAGATTGTGTCTTTTTTTTAGTAAACTGTGCATATCATTAATCGACAATTAGAATACATGTACAAACACACGTGGCAACAACTAAAGAAACTAGGAGCTGACAGATGACCTGAAAACTAACAGCAAAGTGGAGGAGATTGACCATAGTTTAATCTCTCTAGCAGATCAGGCCAATGTAGTACTAGTACAAGTGGAATTTGATTAACATTTAAAGTTGGACCAAAAAAACCCAGCCCCTCCTGCGTCGCCCTCGTCCCCACCCTCCACTCCCATCCTCCTAGAGGGCGTGGCTGTGCGAAACCCGACCGGCGGCAGCGGGGATTTTTGGCATTCTCTTGCAAGGCTATAAGTGGAAGGAGTGCCTTCTACTTGTCATGCCGGGGGTGGTGTGTCGTGAGGTGGTTGGGTGGCGGTGTCTGGGGCAGCGATGCCGGGACGACAACCCCAGACAGTGGTCCACACGGTTGGCTCTCCGACCGACATCATAGCGGCAGTGGTGGCTTACACTCTTGGTTGTGTGGGCGGCGAGGGTGGCTCAAGCACGTTCTATGTCGTTGAGAAAATGTTCATGAATTTTAAAAAATATGGAATTGAAAAAGATATTTGCAGATTTTAAATTTGATAGCAATTTCCATAAATTTTCGCAAATTTTTAAAAAATTGCTAATTCCGAAAATGTTCATGAATTTTAAAAAGTAATCTCGAATTCCATAAATCTTCAAACTTTTAAAAATGTACAATAGTTCAAAATATGTTCAAAGAATTAACTTTTTTCTTGATTTCAAAAGATGATTATTAATTAAAAAATCTGAAAATTTGGACAAATATTCATAATTTCAAAAAACAAGTTTGAGAATTCAAAATTGTTCGTGAATTCAAAAATTGTTCGAGAATACAAAAAGAGAAAAATATTTACAAATATGAGACATTGTTCATGAAATTGAAAAATCTTCACAATTTTTTAAAATGAAAGTATAATTGTAAGTTAAAAAAATCATCAACTTGAAAAGGTATTCATGAATTAGAAAATTTTAAAAAGAAAGAAAACGAAAAAGTGAAGATGAAAAAAGATACCAAACTAAAAAAACCCGAAAGAAAACACTAAAAAAACCGATGGTATGGTTCTATATAACCTTTCCAAAAAAACGATGGTTTGCGTTACCACGCTAACCGTCGACCTCTGCGGGAAATAGGCTCGCTGCCAACCCGCGTCCATAAAGGAAAATTCTATATGACGCACGTCAAACTGTCGAGGGTTCGCACAGGATTCGGAGCAAGCGACGCGATCTGGGCCAGCCCGTTAGCGGTTTCTATAGCTATGGTTTTCTCCGGTTTTTCTTTTTTCCTGTCATTTTTTGTGGCTAGTTTTCATTCAGTTTTTTTCATTTTTCTTTTCTGTTTCTTTTTTCTTTTCATTTTCGTTTTTATCTTCTCTGTTTCTTTCTTCTTTCTTATTTTCTTTCCTTTTTCTGTTTCATTTTTCAAAAATCTGCAAAGTTGAAAAACGTAGAGAATTCAAAATTGTTTGAAAAATCGAAATATGTTTGGGGTTTTAAAAAAATATGTTTTCAAAAGAAGTTCACAAATTTGAATAAGTGTTTGTGTTTCAAAAAATGTCCTCCAATTAAAAAAATGTTTGTGTTTTAAAATGTTTATAAACTTGAATTTTTTCAGATTTTCAAAAAATGTTCGCGTTTAAACAATATTCGTAAATTTCAAAAAATAAGCACAATGTGCCAGGATTCAAAAAATATACGTGTTATTTTATTTTTTGGATATGGGGATGCCAAATGATACTTATGAATTTCTATATATACGTGTTATATGAACTTGTGGATATTTGGATATCATATAAACTCCTGGTTTCTCCAGTTAAAAAATAAAATAAAAAGTTTGTCGAGCTCCAAACTCGGCAACGGTATCAAGTGGCACCACCTTTGTGGCTCCTGTCTTTCTCAAGTTAAAAATAAAATAAAAAGTTTGCCGAGCTCTGAACACGGCATAAGGGGTCATGTTGGTGATTTCTGCTGGAAATGTTTGTCGTGCTCCTCAGCGGAGTCAATTGCAAGAAACCATCACATTTGTGGCTAGATTTGCAGGAAACTACCAAGTCGTTAATCTGTTGCAAAAAACACCATAAAATCTCTTAACCCGTTGCAAAAAGCACTGAACAGCCATTTAGCCTCGTTTGATCTCTTTTCCGACAGGTGGGCCCCGAAAACGCTGACGTGGCATGACGGACAGGCAAACGGCGCTGTTAGGAACAAAACGCTCAAGACGCCGCGTCGGTCGGTCCTTGTCAGACAGTCCCCCCCGCGCCCCTGTCCTCTCTTTCGCCCCGCTCCCCTCTCCTCTCACGCCCCTGCTCGCTGCCGGTGATGGCCACCTCGCGTGGCGGTGATGATGGCGGTGGCGGTGGTGCTGGTGATGCATCTGGTGGCAGTGGTGCTCCTGCAGATCCAACAGAGGTTTGCGGCAGTTCAAACCCATCTCAGGCTCCGCCTCTTCCATAGCCGCCGTCGCCGTCTTACTGTGTTGAGTACGCGCCGGCGAGGGCGTTCGCCAAGGCCGTGAAGGAAGATCCAGAGGGGAGCCATCACTACGCATCCTCCTTCGGCGGTGTCTCGTAAGTTTTCTCTTTCCGTACCCGGATTTGGTTTCTAGGGTTAGGGTTCTAAGTGTTTGTGATTCTAGTGTTATAGGATTATTGTTGTAGGTTGTTTATGTGGTCAGACATGTAAGTGAAGTGTTTATGTAGTTCTAGGGTTCTAAGTGTATGTAGTAGGCACCTAAACATTAACTGAAATTACTGAATGTTAAACTCAATTTGAACCTACTCAATTACATGAAATTACTGAATGTTAAACTCAATTTCAACCTACTCAATTACTGAATTTACAACCGAATATTTAAATGAAAATGTTACTGAATTTATAACTGAATCCTGTACTAAATAGTTAAGTGAACAAATTACTTTAACTGTATTTTGGACTGAAACTTTAACTGAAACTGTAATTTTAACTTAAACTGTATTTTTAACTGAAACTTTAGTTAAATCTTTAAGTGAAACATTAACTGAATTGTTTGTACTAACATAATATATAACTGAATCTTTAACTTTTAACTGTAATTTTAACTTAAACTGCATTTTTAACTGAAACTTTAGTTAAATCTTTAAGTGAAACATTAACTGAATTGTTTGTACTAACTAAATATATAACTGAATCTTTAACTTTTAACTGAATTTTTAACTGAAACTGTAATTTTAATTAAACTATATTTTTAACTGAAACTTTAGTTAAATCTTTAAGTGAAACATTAACTGAATTGTTTCTACTAACTGAATATATAATTGAATCTTTAACTTTTAACTAAATTTTTAACTGAAACTATATTTTTAATTGAATCTTTAACTTTTAACTGAATTGTTTACTTGAACTGAATTGCTTTACTTGAACTGTATATTGAATGATGAAGTGTGGGAAGTCAGATTCCATTTCCATGACAGAGATAATCTTGAAAGAAGCCTAAATGTGGATGATATCACATTTTACAATCTGATTGCACTAATAGAGCTTGAAGGTTATGGGATGATAGACTTTATGTATTATTTCAGAGATCCAGGTGTTGGGGTTTCAGGTACGAAAGAATTGATAGATGATGATAAGGTGGAGGAAATGTTGGATGACCTAGTTATCAAAGGTCAGAAGGTGGTGAACATAACAGTCATCAGAAGTGATGCTCCAAGACCTAGTGATTTGAACATTGGACCAGTTTGCGAGGAGCAGGTTCCATTATCTGAAATAGGTGTGCCAGTGGTGTATGAGATAGATACATCAGGAGTACTGTTTCCTAGCCCAACAAAGCCACAACCAGTGCTAGTGCAAGTCATTAACACATAGGAGAGTTCATTTTTAAAGCAGAAGTGTGCACCAGTACCAGAATTTGCAATGGAGATTGGTGAAGAGAGGCATGAGTATTTCATGGAGCAAGACCAAGATCAAGAGAAAATTGAGCAACTAATGGAGCAGAAGAGGAATGAAGAGATTGAGAAGTTCAGGAAAAAGGGGAAAGAAAAAGAGAAATACAAGCCAGCTAAAAGAAAACTTCCAGAGCTAATGGCTGAAGATTTCACTGATAGTGACAGTGACACAGAGTTACTAACAGATGAGGATATAATTGCTAGGCTTGAGGCATTGAAGAAGCATAGAGATGATCCACTTCATCATATTGAAGGGGACACTGATGTGGATGAGCCATATGAAGCAGATGAGGAGGATGAGGAGGAGGAGGAGGAGGAGGAAGGGAGCAACATAGGAGGAAGTAGCAGAGGAAGTAAAAGAAAGGGGCCAACTACAAGATCTCATGCTAGTTTGGATGAGATTATTGAGGAAGATTGGTTTCCTGCATCTGATGAGGAGAGCAACCCTGGTGACCTAAGTCAGGAGGATAATGATGGGGCTCAAATACCATGTGTGAAGCTTCCAACTGATAGGAAGAGCAGGGCTAAAAAAAAGAAGCCTAGAGTTTGGTATGATGAGCAAAGGGAGAACCCAGAAGAGCAATTTATGAAGAAGCTTTGTTTCCTAGATGTGACCCAGTTCAGGAGGGCACTTCTTAATTTTCACATCTCACAAAATAGGAACCATGCCTTCCACAGGAACTGTCCAGACAGGATTATAGCTGTCTGCAAATTTGAGAATTGTCCATTTTTCATTGCAGCTTCTCAGATAACACATGAGAAGACATTATGTATAAAGAAACTGAACTTGCACCACAACTGCCCAGTAGTAGGAGAGAGCACAAAAGTTACTGCTAAGTGGTTGGCACATGAATGTGAGCAATAGTTGAGGACAGACCCCAACACACCTGTCCAGACTATAATTTCAAACTTGAAGCAAAAGCATGGAATAGAGGTATCTATACATATGGCCTATAGGGCAAGAAAGCTAGCCAAAAATGTAGTCCTAGGAGATCAGAAGGCACAATATCATAGGATAAGGGATTACCTAGAAGCTGTGCTAGAAACCAATCCAGAAAGTAGATGCATTGTCACAACAAAGCATCTGAAACTACATCCAAGCAAAAACCCAAGATTCCATGGCTTGTTCATCTGCCTCAATGCTTGCAGACCATTCATAGGTATGTGCACACCTACTAATTAACTAGTGACTCTACATTTATATGTGCACACCCACTAATTTGTTGGTAATCTACTTGTGATCTTGTATGATAGGTGTGGATGGTTGCTTCATAAAGTTGACCACAGGGCAACAAATCTTGGCTGCCACTGGAAGAGATGGAAACAATAACATATTTCCCATTGCTTTTGCAATAGTGGACAAGTGAAACACAGCAAGCTGGTCTTGGTTTCTTACTCAATTAAAATATGCCATTGGTGGTGAGTCAGGCAAGTTTGGCTACTACACTATTATATCTGACAGGCAAAAGGTACTACTATCTCTACTCCAATCATTGCTTGCATTGCTTATTATTTGTCTTTGTTTATTAATTTCATACATGGCATTGTTGTAGTATTCTCAAACTGTAGTTCATTCAAACATGGCCTTCTTACAACCATAAACAATGTATTCCCCAATTGCAAACAAAGATTCTGCCTTAGACATATTTATCAGAACTTTCAAACAGCTGGTTTTAGAGGGGAAGAGTTGAAGAAATACATGTATCAGGCAAGTTATTCCTATACTGAGCATGGTTATGTAACAACAATGGAAGGCATGAAAAAGGAGTGTGAGCCATCTTGGAAATGGCTATCTAGGATACCAAAACATACATGGGCTAGGCATGCCATGGGCAACAATTGCAAAACTGACTTGGTAGTTAACAATATAAGTGAAGTTTTTAACAAGATGATACTTGATGTCAGCGCCAAACCCATTAGAACTATGGTAGATGAGATCAGGACAAAGTTGTTAGTGAAGTTCAATGCAAATAGGACAAAGACTGAGACTGCTAAGTGGCAGATATGCCCAACATATGCTGAGAAGCTAGAGGAAGCAAAACATCATTCTAGGTTTTGTCAGTCTATCAAAGTTGGACCTGATCTCTTCCATGTGACAAGTGGAGAAAGCACATATGCAGTTAACTTGTTGCATCATACATGTGGTTGTAGGAAGTGGGACATGTGTGGAGTACCTTGTTGGAAATATGCCCTAGAGGCAATAATAAATTAGTTATTATTATATTTCCTTGTTCATGATAATCGTTTATTATCCATGCTAGAATTGTATTGATAGGAAACTCAGATACATGTGTGGATACATAGACAACACCATGTCCCTAGTAAGCCTCTAGTTGACTAGCTCGTTGATCAATAGATGGTTATGGTTTCCTGACCATGGACATTGGATGTCATTGATAACGGGATCACATCATTAGGAGAATGATGTGATGGACAAGACCCAATCCTAAGCCTAGCACAAGGATCGTGTAGTTCGTTCGCTAAAGCTTTTCTAATGTCAAATATCATTTCCTTAGACCATGAGATTGTGCAACTCCCGGATACCGTAGGAATACTTTGGGTGTGCCAAACGTCACAATGTAACTGGGTGACTATAAAGGTGCACTACGGGTATCTCCGAAAGTGTCTGTTGGGTTGGCACGAATCGAGACTGGGATTTGTCACTCCGTGTGACGGAGAGGTATCTCTCGGCCCAATCGGTAGGACATCATCATAATGTGCACAATGTGATCAAGGAGTTGATCACGGGATGATGTGTCACGGAACGAGTAAAGAGACTTGCCGGTAACGAGATTGAACAAGGTATCGGGATACCGACGATCGAATCTCGGGCAAGTATCGTACCGCTAGACAAAGGGAATTGTATACGGGATTGATTAAGTCCTTGACATCGTGGTTCATCCGATGAGATCATCGTGGAACATGTGGGAGCCAACATGGGTATCCAGATCCCGCTGTTGGTTATTGACCGGAGAGTCGTCTCGGTCATGTCTGCATGTCTCCCGAACCCGTAGGGTCTACACACTTAAGGTTTGGTGACGCTAGGGTTATAGAGATATTAGTATGCGGTAACCCGAAAGTTGTTCGGAGTCCCGGATGAGATCCCGGACGTCACGAGGAGTTCCTGAATGGTCCGGAGGTAAAGAATTATATATAGGAAGTGCTATTTCGGGCATCAGGACAAGTTTCGGGGTCATCGGTATTGTACCGGGACCACCGGAAGGGTCCCGGGGGTCCACCGGGTGGGGCCACATGCCCCAGGGGCCACATGGGCTGTAGGGGGTGCGCCTTGGCCTACATGGGCCAAGGGAACCAGCCCCTAGAGGCCCATGCGCCAAAGGGACAAGAGGAGGGGAGAGTCCTAAAGGGGGAAGGCACCTCCGAGGTGCCTTGGGGAGGATGGACTCCTCCCCCCCTTGGCCGCACCCTTCCTTGGAGGAAGGGGCAAGGCTGCACCCTCCCCCTCTCCCTTGGCCCTATATATAGTGAGGGGGGGGGGAGGGAGGGCAACCATACCTAAGCCCTGGCGCCTCCCTCTCCCTCCCATGACACACCTTCCTCCTCCCGCAGCGCTTGGCGAAGCCCTGTTGGAATCCCGCTACTTCCACCACCACGCCGTCGTGCTGCTGGATCTCCATCAACCTCTCCTTCCCCCTTGCTGGATCAAGAAGGAGGAGACGTCGCTGCTCCGTACGTGTGTTGAACGCGGAGGTGCCGTCCATTCGGCGCTAGGATCATCGGTGATTTGGATCACGACGAGTATGACTCCATCAACCCCGTTCTCTTGAACGCTTCCGCGCGCGATCTACAAGGGTATGTAGATCCACTCCTCCCTCGTTGCTAGATGACTCCATAGATAGATCTTGGTGACACGTAGGAAAATTTTGAATTTGTGCTACGTTCCCCAACAGTGGCATCATGAGCTAGGTCTATGCGTAGTTTCTATGCACGAGTAGAACACAAAGTAGTTGTGGGCGTTGATTTTGTTCAATATGCTTACCGTTACTAGTCCAATCTTGATTCGGTGGCATTGTGGGATGAAGCAGCCCGGACCGACCTTACACGTACTCTTACGTGAGACTGGTTCCACCGACTGACATGCACTAGTTGCATAAGGTGGCTAGCGGGTGTCTGTCTCTCCCACTTTAGTCGGATCAGATTCGATGAAAAGGGTCCTTATGAAGGGTAAATAGCAATTGGCATATCACGTTGTGGTCTTTGCGTAGGTAAGAAACGTTCTTGCTAGAAACCCATAGCAGCCACGTAAAACATGCAAACAACAATTAGAGGACGTCTAACTTGTTTTTGCAGGGTATGCTATGTGATGTGATATGGCCAAAAGGATGTGATGAATGATATAGGTGATGTATGAGATTGATCATGTTCTTGTAATAGGAATCACGACTTGCATGTCGATGAGTATGACAACCGGCAGGAGCCATAGGAGTTGTCTTTATTTATTTATGACCTGCGTGTCAACATAAACGTCATGTAATTACTTTACTTTATTGCTAACCGGTAGCCATAGAAGTAGAAGTAATAGTTGGTGAGACAACTTCATGAAGACACGATGATGGAGATCATGATGATGGAGATCATGGTGTCATGCCGGTGACGATGATGATCATGGAGCCCCGAAGATGGAGATCAAAAGGAGCAAAGTGATGATGGACATATCATGTCACTATTTGATTGCATGTGATGTTTATCATGTTTATACATCTTATTTGCTTAGAACGACAGTAGTAAATAAGATGATCCCTCACTAAAATTTCAAGAAGATGTTCCCCCTAACTGTGCACCGTTGCGAAAGTTCGTCGTTTCGAAGCACCACATGATGATCGGGTGTGATAGATTCTAACGTTCACATACAACGGGTGTAAGACAGATTTACACACGCAAAACACTTAGGTTGACTTGACGAGCCTAGCATGTACAGACATGGCCTCGGAACACAAGAGACCGAAAGGTCGAGCATGAGTCGTATGGTAGATACGATCAACATGAAGATGTTCACCGATGTTGACTAGTCCGTCTCACGTGATGATCGGACATGGCCTAGTTGACTCGGATCATGTAATCACTTAGATGACTAGAGGGATGTCTATCTGAGTGGGAGTTCATAAGATGAACTTAATTATCCTGAACATAGTCAAAAGGTCTTCGCAAATTATGTCGTAGCTCGCGCTTCAGTTCTACTGTTTAGTTATGTTCCTAGAGAAATTTTAGTTGAAAGTTGATAGTAGCAATTATGCGGACTAGGTCCGTAAACTGAGGATTGTCCTCATTGCTTCATAGAAGGCTTATGTCCTTAATGCACCGCTCAGTGTGCTGAACCTCGAACGTTGTCTGTGGATGTTGCGAACATCTGACATACACATTTTGATAACTACGTGATAGTTCAGTTAAATGGCTTAGAGTTGAGGCACCAAAGACATTTTGAAACGTTGCAAAACATATGAGATGTTTCGAGGGCTGAAATTGGGATTTCAGGCTCGTGCCCACGTCAAGAGGTATGAGACCTCCGACGATTTTCTTAGCCTGCAAACTAAGGAGAAAAGCTCAATTGTTGAGCTTGTGCTCAGATTGTCTGAGTACAACAATCGCTTGAATCGAGTGGGAGTTGATCTTCCAGATGAAATAGTGATGGTTCTCCGAAGTCATTACCACCAAGCTGCTTGAGCTTCGTGATGAACTATAATATATCAGGGACATATATGATGATCCTTGAGATATTCGCGATGTTTGACACCACAAAAGTAGAGATCAAGAAGGAGCATCAATTGTTGATGGTTGGTGAAACCATTAGTTTCAAGAAGGGAAAGGGCAAGAAGGGAAACTTCATGAAACGGAAATTCAGCTGCTGTTCTAGTGAAGAAACCCAAGGTTGAACCCAAACCCGAGACTAAGTGCTTCTGTGATAAGGGGAACAGCCACTGGAGCAGAATTACCCTAGATACTTGGTAGATGAGAAGGCTGGCAAGGTCGATAGAAGTATATTGGATATACATTGTGTTGATGTGTACTTTACTAGTACTCCTAGTAGCACCAGGGTATTAGGTACCGGTTCGGTTGCTAAGTGTTAGTAACTCGAAATAAAAGCTATGGAATAAACGGAGGCTAGCTAAAGGTGAGCTGACGATATGTGTTGGAAGTGTTTCCAATGTTGATATGATCAAGCATCGCACGCTCCCTCTACCATCGAGATTGGTGTTTGCGTTGAGCATAGACATGATTGGATTATGTCTATCGCAATACGGTTATTCATTTAAGGAGAATAATGGTTACTCTGTTTATTTGAATAATACCTTCAATGGTCTTGCACCTAAAATGAATGGTTTATTGAATCTCGATCATAGTGATACACATGTTCATGCCAAAAGATATAAGATAGTAATGATAGTACCACCTACTCGTGGCACTGCCACGTAAGTCATATCGGTATAAAACGCATGAAGAAGCTCCATGTTGATGGATCTTTGGGCTCACTCGTTTTTGAAAGGATTGAGACATGCGAACCATGTTTGTTGGTAGATATGCATGAAGAAACTCTATACAGATGGATCGTTTGGACTCACTTGATTTTGAATCACTTGAGACATGCAAATCATACCACATGGGCAAGATGACTGAAAGCCTCGGTTTCAGTAAAATGGAACTAGAAAGCAACTTGTTGGAAGTAATGCATTTTGATGTGTGCAGTCCAATGAGTGCTGAGGCGTGTAGTGGATATCGTTATGTTCTTACTTCATAGATGATTTGAGTAGATGTTGAGTATATTTACTTGATGAATCACGAGTCTGAATTATTGAAAGGTTCAAGTAATTTCAGGGTGAAGTTGAAAGATCATCGTGACAAGAGGATAAAATATCTATGATATGATCATAGAGATGAATATCTGAATTACGAGTTTGGCACAGAATTAAGACATTGTGGAAATTGTTTCACAACTAATACAGCCTGGAACACCATAGTGTGATGGTGTGTCCGAACATCATAACTGCACCCTATTGGATATGATGCATACCATGATGTCTTTTATCGAATTACCACGATAGTTTATGGGTTAGGCATTAGAGACAACCGCATTCACTTTAAATAGGGCACCACGTAATTCCGATGAGATGACACCGTATGAACTATGGTTTAGAGAAACCTAAGCTGTCATTTCTTAAAAGTTTGGGGCTGCGACACTTATGTGAAAAAGTTTCAGGCTGATAAGCTCGAACCCAAAGCGGATAAATGCATCTTCATAGGACACCCAAAACAGTTGGGTATACCTCCTGTCTCAGATCCGAAAGCAATAAGGGATTGTTTCTAGAATCGGGTCCTTTCTCGAGGAAAAGTTTCTCTCGAAGGAATTGAGTGGGAGGATGGTGGAGACTTGATGAGGTTATTGAACCGTCACTTCAACTAGTGTATAGCAGGGCACAAAGAGTTGTTCCTGTGGCACCTACACCAATTGAAGTGGAAGCTTATGATAGTGATCATGAAACTTCAGATAAAGTCACTACCAAACCTCATGGGATGACAAGGATGCGTACTACTTCAGAGTGGTACATGACCCTGTCTTGTAAGTCATGTTGCTAGACAACAATGAACCTACGAGCTATGGAGAAGCGATGGTGGGCCCGGATTCCGATAAATGGCTCGAGGCCATAAAATCTGAGAGAGGATCCATGTATGGAAACAAAGTGTAGACTTTGACAGAACAGCTCGATGGTCGTGAGGCTGTTGAGTACAGATGGATTTTAAAAGGAAGACGGACAATGATGGTAAGTATCACCATTAAGAAAGCTCGACTTGTCGTCAAGATGTTTTCCGACAAGTTCAAGGAGTTGACTACGATGAGACTTTCTCACTCGTAGCGATGTTAAGAGTCTGTTGGAATTATATTAGCGATTACTGCATTATTTATGAAATCTTGCAGATAGGATGTCAAAACATTGTTTCCTCGACGATTTTCTTGAGGAAAGGTTGTATGTGATACAACCGGAAGGTTTTGTCAATCCTGAAAGATGCTAATAAGTATGCAAAGCTCCAGCAATCCTTCTAAGGACTGGAGTAAGCATCTCGGAGTTGGAATGTACGCTTTGATGAGATGATCAAAGATTTCGGGTTTATACAAAGTTTATGAGAAACTTGCATTTCCAAAGAAGTGAGTGGGAGCACTATAGAATTTCTGATGAGTATATGTTGTTGACATATTATGGATCAGAAATGATGTAGAATTTCTGGAAAGCATATAGGGTTATTTGAAAAGTGTTTTTCAATGGAAAACCTGGATTAGGCTATTTGAGTGTTGAGCATTAAGATCTATAAGGATAGATCAAAACGCTTAATAGTACTTTCAAATGAGCACATACCTTGACATGATCTTGAAGGTGTTCAAGATGGATCAGTCAAAGAAGGAGTTCTTGCCTGAGATGTAAGGTATGAAGTTAAGACTTAAAGCTCGACCACGGCAGAATAAAGAGAAAGGACGAAGGTCGTCCCCTATGCTTAAGACATAGGCCCTACAGTATGCTATGCTGTGTACCGCACCTGAAATGTGCCTTGCCATGAGTCAGTCAAGGGGTACAAGAGTGATCCAAGAATGGATCACAAGACAGTGGTCAAAGTTATCCTTAGTAACTAGTGGACTAAGGAATTTTCTCGATTATGGAGGTGGTAAAAGAGTTCATCGTAAAGGGTTACGCTGATGCAAACTTTGACACTAATCCAGATTATTCTGAGTAGTAAACTGGATTCGTATAGTAGAACAGTTATTTGGAATAGCTCCAAATGTAGCGTAGTAGTTGCATCTACAAGATGACATAGAGATTTGCGAAGTACATACGGATCTGAAAGATTCAGACCCGTTGACTATAACATCTCTCACAATCATAACATGATCAAACCCAGAACTCGTCGAGTGTTAATCACATGGTAATGTGAACTAGATTATTAACTCTAGTAAACTCTTGGGTGTTAGTCACATGGGGATGTGACCTTGAGTGTTAATCACATATCGATGTGAACTGGATTATTGACTCTAGTGCAAGTGGGAGACTGTTGGAAATATGCCCTAGAGGCAATAATAAATTAGTTATTATTATATTTCCTTGTTCATGATAATCGTTTATTATCCATGCTAGAATTGTATTGATAGGAAACTCAGATACATGTGTGGATACATAGACAACACCATGTCCCTAGTAAGCCTCTAGTTGACTAGCTCGTTGATCAATAGATGGTTATGGTTTCCTGACCATGGACATTGGATGTCATTGATAACGGGATCACATCATTAGGAGAATGATGTGATGGACAAGACCCAATCCTAAGCCTAGCACAAGGATCGTGTAGTTCGTTCTCTAAAGCTTTTCTAATGTCAAGTATCATTTCCTTAGACCATGAGATTGTGCAACTCCCGGATACCGTAGGAATACTTTGGGTGTGCCAAACGTCACAACGTAACTGGGTGACTATAAAGGTGCACTACGGGTATCTCCGAAAGTGTCTGTTGGGTTGGCACGAATCGAGACTGGGATTTGTCACTCCGTGTGACGGAGAGGTATCTCTGGGCCCACTCGGTAGGACATCATCATAATGTGCACAATGTGATCAAGGAGTTGATCACGGGATGATGTGTTACGGAACGAGTAAAGAGACTTGCCGTAATGAGATTGAACAAGGTATCGGGATACCGACGATCGAATCTCGGGCAAGTATCGTACCGCTAGACAAAGGGAATTGTATACGGGATTGATTAAGTCCTTGACATCGTGGTTTATCCGATGAGATCATCGTGGAACATGTGGGAGCCAACATGGGTATCCAGATCCCGTTGTTGGTTATTGACCGGAGAGTCGTCTCGGTCATGTCTGCATGTCTCCCGAACCCGTAGGGTCTACACACTTAAGGTTTGGTGACGCTAGGGTTATAGAGATATTAGTATGCGGTAACCCGAAAGTTGTTCGGAGTCCCGGATGAGATCCCGGACGTCACGAGGAGTTCCGGAATGGTACGGAGGTAAAGAATTATATATAGGAAGTGCTATTTCGGGCATCGAGACAAGTTTCGGGGTCATCGGTATTGTACCGGGACCACCGGAAGGGTCCCGGGGGTCCACCGGGTGGGGCCACCTGCCCCGAGGGCCACATGGGCTGTAGGGGGTGTGCCTTGGCCTACATGGGCCAAGGGCACCAGCCCCTAGAGGCCCATGCGCCAAAGGGACAAGAGGAGGGGAGAGTCCTAAAGGGGGAAGGCACCTCCGAGGTGCCTTGGGGAGGATGGACTCCTCCCCCCTTGGCCGCACCCTTCCTTGGAGGAAGGGGCAAGGCTGCGCCCTCCCCCTCTCCCTTGTCCCTATATATAGTGGGGGGGGGGGGAGGGAGGGCAACCATACCTAAGCCCTGGCGCCTCCCTCTCCCTCCCATGACACACCTTCCTCCTCCCGCAGCGCTTGGCGAAGCCCTGTTGGAATCCCGCTACTTCCACCACCACACCGTCGTGCTGCTGGATCTCCATCAACCTCTCCTTTCCCCTTGCTGGATCAAGAAGGAGGAGACGTCGCTGCTCCGTACGTGTGTTGAACGCGGAGGTGCCGTCCATTCGGCGCTAGGATCATCGGTGATTTGGATCACGACGAGTACGACTCCATCAACCCCGTTCTCTTGAACGCTTCCGCGCGCGATCTACAAGGGTATGTAGATCCACTCCTCCCTCGTTGCTAGATGACTCCATAGATAGATCTTGGTGACACGTAGGAGAATTTTGAATTTGTGCTATGTTCCCCAACATACCCTGCAATCATGGTGTTTCTACAATCAACAAGGCAAAACTTGTGCCAGAAGATTTTGTTCATGATTTCTTCAAGAAACCAATGTATAAGGCAGCTTATAGTCCAATAGTTTTCCCTGTGCCTGGGCCTGATTTGTGGACAGAGACTAGAACCCCTGACATTGAACCACCAGTGTTCAAAGAAAATCCAGGAAACAAAGAGACAAAGAGGAGAAAGAGCAAGTTTGAAAAGCCAGCTCCAAAGGATACATCTAGGATGTCAACTATCACTTGTAGCAATTGCAATAGGACTGGGCATAGATACACTAGTTGCAAGCAGGCTCTGAAACCAGCCCTAGCTATGAGAATGAACCAGCACCAGGTAACTATTGTAGTAGGTTTTTGTACAATTTCACATACCAATTTCTAACATTTGTATGTTGTAATTTCAGGAAAACAGGAGAGATGATACACCCAAAACTGTATCTGCTCCTGCTCCCATGCCACCAAGGAGAAGTGCTCCTTCTGCTCCTGCTGCTGCTCAAACTGCAGCTCCAGCACCACCAGCTCCAAGAGCTCCAAGGGTAGCAAGGAGAGCTCCTTCTGCTCCTGCTTCAGCTCCCAGTGCACCAAGGAGAGCTCCTTATTCTCCTGCTTCAGCTCCCAGTGCACCAAGGAGAGCTCCTTCTGCTCTTGCTGCAGCTCCTCCTCCTCCTGCTACAAGGGCAACAAAGAAAGCTAAAACCACAAGGACTACAACTTCTACTGCTGGTGCTGGTCCAAGTTCTTCTACTGCTGGTGCTGGTCCAAGTTCCTCTACTGCTGCTGGGCCAAGAGGAAGAAACAAGTTCATCCCCCCAGGAGTTGCAGGTAGTGGAAGAGTAAGGAAGCCATCCTTTAAGATGTCTGAGTGGTTCAACTGTTCTCAAGGGAGCAGATGAAGTTGTGTTAATTTGTGGTGAGCTGATGATGTTCAAAACATCTGCATTTTGGTTGTGATGACAGCTTTCATGTAAGGTACCTAGTGGACTTGTTGGGCTGTGATGAAAACTTGTGTTGCTTCTGGTTAGCTGTTGATGTTCTAAACATCTTTATTCTGGTTGTCATGAGTACCTGCATGTAAGGCACCTAGTGGAATTGTTGGGCTGTGATGAAAACTTGGTGTTGCTTCTGGTTAGCTATGGCTTAATTTTGGTTGAGTACTTTCTGGTTAGTTGTGGCTCCTAATTTTCTTATTGTTTGCTAATAAGTGTGATGAATGTGGCTACTACTGTGATCCAAGATGATCAAATTTGATCATCTAGGGTGCCTCGACGTCGACGACATCCAAGATAACCTAATTTGATCATCTAAGGTGCCTCGGCGTCGACGGCATCCAAGATAACCTAATTTGATCATCTAGGGTGCCTCTGAAGGAAATATGCCCTAGAGGCAATAATAAAGTTATTATTTATTTCCTTATATCATGATAAATGTTTATTATTCATGCTAGAATTGTATTAACCGGAAACATAATACATGTGTGAATATATAGACAAACAAAGTGTCACTAGTATGCCTCTACTTGACTAGCTCGTTAATCAAAGATGGTTATGTTTCCAAACCATGAACAATGAGTTGTTATTTGATTAACGGGATCACATCATTAAGTGAATGATCTGATTGACATGACCCATTCCATTAGCTTAGCACCCGATCGTTTAGTATGTTGCTATTGCTTTCTTCATGACTTATACATGTTCCTATGACTATGAGATTATGCAACTCCCGTCTGCCGGAGGAACACTTTGTGTGCTACCAAACGTCACAACGTAACTGGGTGATTATAAAGGAGCTCTACAGGTGTCTCTAAAGGTAAATGTTGGGTTGGCGTATTTCGAGATTAGGATTTGTCACTCCGATTGTCGGAGAGGTATCTCTGGGCCCTCTCGGTAATGCACATCACTTAAAGCCTTGCAAGCATTGCAACTAATGAGTTAGTTGCGGGATGATGTATTATAGAACGAGTAAAGAGACTTGCCGGTAACGAGATTGAACTAGGTATTGGAATACCGACGATCGAATCTCGGGCAAGTAACATACTGATGACAAAGGGAACAACGTATGTTGTTATGCGGTCTGACCGATAAAGATCTTCGTAGAATATGTAGGAGCCAATATGGGCATCTAGGTCCCGCTGTTGGTTATTGACCGGAGACATGTCTCGGTCATGTCTACATTGTTCTCGAACCCGTAGGGTCCGCACGCTTAAGGTTACGATGACAGTTATATTATGAGTTTATGCATTTTGATGTACTGAAGGTTGTTCGGAGTCCCGGATGAGATCACGGACATGACGAGGAGTCTCGAAATGGTCGAGACATAAAGATTGATATATTGGAAGCCTATGTTTGGATATCGGAAGTGTTCCGGGTGAAATCGGGATTTTACCGGAGTACCGGGAGGTTACCGGAACCCCCCGGGGAGCTAGATGGGCCTTAATGGGCCTTGGTGGAAAAGAGAAGAGGCAGCCCATAGTGGGCCGCGCGCCCCTCCCCTCCCTTGGTCCGAATTGGACAAGGAGAGGGGGCCGACCCCTCTCTCTCTTTTCCCCCCTCCGCGAGTCCTATTCCAACTAGGATTGGGGGGGGAGGGGGGGAATCCTACTCCCAGAGGGAGTAGGACTCTCCTGGCGCGCCCTATGTGGCCGGCCGGCCTCCCCCCTTTTGGTCCTTTATATACTGAGGCAGAGGCACCCTAGAGACACACAAGTTGATCCACGTGATCTTATTCTTAGCCGTGTGCGGCGCCCCCTGCCACCATAGTCCTCGATAATATTGTAGCGGAGTTTAGGCGAAGCCCTGCTGCAGTAGTACATCAAGATCGTCACCACGCCGTCGTGCTGACGGAACTCTTCCCCGACACTTTGCTGGATCGGAGTCCGGGGATCGTCATCGAGCTGAACGTGTGCTAGAACTCGGAGGTGCCGTAGTTTCGGCGCTTGATCGGTCGGGCCGTGGAGACGTACGACTACATCAACCAAACGCTTTCGTTGTCGATCTACGAGGTACGTAGATCATACTCCCCCCCTCGTTGCTATGCATCACCATGATCTTGCGTGTGCGTAGGAATTTTTTTCAAATTAATACGAAACCCAACAGCCTCGGCGTCGACGGCATTCAAAATAACCTAATTTGATCATCTAGGGTGCCTCGACGTCGACGACATCCAAGATAACCTAATTTGATCATCTAGGGTGCCTCGGCGTCGACGACATCCAAGATAACCTAATTTGATCATCTAGGGTGCCTGGACGTCGACGGCATCCAAGATAACCTAATTTGATCATCTAGAGTGCCTCGGCGTCGACGGCATCCAAGATAACCTAATTTGATCATCTAGGGTGCCTCGACGTCGACGACAT
>NC_057794.1:1309680-1315885 GCF_018294505.1 Triticum aestivum | reverse complement strand
CATCCAAGATAACCTAATTTGATCATCTACGGTGCCTCGGCATCGACGGCATCCAAGATAACCTAATTTGATCATCTAGGGTGCCTCGGTGTCGACGGCATCCAAGATAACCTAATTTGATCATCTACGGTGCCTCGGCGTCGACGACATCCAAGATAACCTAATTTGATCATCTACGGTGCCTCGGCGTCGACGGTATCCAACATATCCTCATTCCATCATTTAGGGTGCCATAGTTAACATCAATGACATAGTTAACATCATACTTAACAACTCTAGTCACTAACATAGTTAACATAATACTTAACAACTCTAGTCACTAACATAGTTAACATCATGACACCATAGTTAACATCATACTTAACAACTCTAGTCAACAACATAGTTAACATCATGACACCATAGTTCAAAGCTTACAAGACATAGTTCAAGGCTACACCCTACTTCAAATACTGCAAACTGCCACTAGTTCACACATTACAAGCCATAGTTCAATGCTTGAAACTTAAGATAATGACCCACATGGTCAGATTACAAATCACTCTTCATCACAAATATCCTTGATGTCCTTCAGCTTTCTCTTGTTCTTGTCACTAGCTTTGACAAGATCAGCAATCTGAAACTAAATTCATCCTCTCAGTGCTCAACTTTTCCTTTTCCTTCAAATGAGCAAACTTCAGATTCCTAATCACATTACCTTGGGCAACCTGAATGCTCCTCAACTGGTCAACCTTTTGCTTCAGTTCTTTGTTCTCAGCATCCATTACACCCAGCTGTTCCTTCAAAGCTGAAATATTGTTGTCCAAAGGAGGAGTGATCTCCTCATGTTCACCTTGTTGGACTTCATTTTCCTTGGGAATATTGTCCTGGGTATCAAGTAGGTTGTTCACATCCTCAACAAGCTTCTCATAAGTCTCCTGTAGCTTGTTCTTCTGTGATGTGAGATTGTGGACAAGTGATGAATGTTCCGGACATGCCATCCTATTAGCACGCTGGCAATCCTCATACAAAAGCCATAGTTTGTGAAGAGCATTCTGCAGATGCTCTGGCCACTCCTCATCTACCCACTGAACAACACCACAGCTGCTTGCTTCCTGCAAAACAACAAGTACAAATGCATTTACTTCCTTTTTCACTTCATTTCTATTCAGTCCAATTCAAAATAACTATTATATACTGCACATGCACAATTCTGCATTTATATCTGAATTTTTAAAAGCATACTACACTGAATTTACTTCATTTATACCTTAATTCATTTAACAGCACAATACAATTCACTTCAATTCATTTACTTCATTTATATCTATGAACAATGCACTATGATACTTTTTAACAGCACAATCTACTTCACTCAGTCATTATGGATACCTTAATTTTATATCTATGTACTTAATTATTAACAACACAATTTAATTCATTTACTTCATTTATATCACTGTGGTGTTATTCATTTATATGTATGAACAATTCATTTACTTCACTCACTCACTATGGTATGGTACATGACAGTACCTTTAACTAAACTACTAGGTGAACAGTGAACATGAACAATGAAAAGTGAACATGAACAATGAACAGTGCATATGAACAATTTATAGTTTCTTCACAAAATAAGCAAACTACAGATTTTTGCTAGCACTCACATCAAGTCCACAGGCAACTCCTCCTAGTGCTAATCCCTGAGAAGCAAACATGCCTCTTTGCCGGCTGGCCATGCTCACACATCACCATCACCTCATCGTCAACACCAGAGTAGTTCGGGTCCTCGATTGTAGCCGGGATCTACATCAACAAAAGAAACGCACAAAATCCATCTCACGGGTTCAAAATGAGTAGGAAAAACAAAATCCCCAAACCGAAACCCTAGCTCAGAGATCCCTAGCTACGAGTACACATCACTGACCTTGATAGGGGAGCCGCCTGAAGAGTACTCGTAGCCCGATTTCTCGCTGTCGTCGCTCCACGAAACCATGGCGGACGGCGGCGAGCTGGCTTTTCACCGACGGCGACCAGAGCCAGAGAGAGGAGACAGAGGAGAGGGGCGAGAGAGAGAGAGGGCACGGGGGATCTATCTGGCGAGCACCGACAGGACCGACCGGCGCGGCGTCTTGAGCGTTTTGTTCCTAACGGCGCCGTTTGCCTGTCCGTCATGCCACGTCGGCGTTTTCGGGACCCACTTGTCGGAAAAGAGATCAAACGAGGCTAAACGGCTGTTCAGTGCTTTTTGCAATGGGTTAAGAGATTTTACGGTGTTTTTTGCAACAGATTAACGACTTGATAGTTTCCTGCAAACCTAGTCACAAATGTGGTGGTTTCTTGCAATTGACTCTTCTCAGTGCAACCCTCGGCAAATGTAAACACAGGGCAAACACAATCCTTTCCCGAGTTTTGCCTTATTGTCTTTTTTTGGGGGCAATGGGGAAACTCGTTTATTTACTGAGTTTCGCGTCATTACCAAGTTCATTGAGTTCGGTTCTTGGCAAAGGGGTGGCATTGCCCAGAAGACGATATAAAGCACTCGGCAAACCCCTAGGATTAGGCATCTTTGGTTGATTCCAGTAGTGCGGCCAACGAAGGCCGCGATCTTCCGCGACGGTGGCTGGTTGGCTGGCGTCCATGCCTATATATGCTGGATGTCTACTCCCTTCGTTCCAAATTACTTGTCTTGGATTTGTCTAGATACAGATGTATAGCTCCTCTTTGCTGCCGTCGTCGGCATCGCCATCTACATGTAGATACAACAAGAAAAACTAGCAGATTAGTTGAGATAGATGTGGTTGAGTGACGCCGGCACGCCCATACCCGGCCCGCGTTGCGTCGGGCCCAGGCGCTAGCTAGCTATCAACAACAAGGTGGGGATGAGAGACAAGTACTACCTCACAGATCATACCACTGTAACGTTCTTTGCCTCCATTCGTGGTGTCCGTACAAGATTGCTCATTCGATTCTTGCGTAAGCAAGTCCACCAACAGTCATAGGTTTTTTTATCCAAAACTTAGGTCGAAGAGAAAACGAGATTGAACTCCGAACTAAGACTAGCCACAATGGGTAGTAACATAAACTAGCAACATGCATATGTTACTAGTCTGTGTTACTACCTCTATAGTGGGGAGTATCATATGTATGGTAATATGCAACACTTTATTTATTAGACTACAGACTCATCTTGCTTTGATATGTGTGATGTTACTCAATACTATTGCTTGCCACAACATCTATTTTATCTAGATATGTGTGATGTTACTACATATGTTACTTTCATTGTGGGTAGTCTAAAATTGAGGACCCGATAATGAACACACACGCACTCACGCACGCACACACACCTTTATTTAAATGGGAGTTCCAAAGTGGTCCCATTTGATAGGGCTTGAATAGTTATTTTCCAAACTCAGACATTATTCAGTACCCATGCCTTCAACTATCCCGGCTGAACTTCTTTTTTAATCAACAACTAGTACCCCAGGGAAATCAAGTACAAATGAACCATCTTATTAGGAATATCAAAACGATAGCCTTCCAAGCCATTCTCATTCCAAAAGCAAAAGGTCATCATCGCATAGTCATCCTTACACAATGTAGGGTTGGTTTAAGTGCATCTCTCTCCATAGAGGACGGATAACCATAATCAATTTCTCTCTTTTTCCAGAATGGATACCACCTCGGAAAGTTTTCTAATAAGATTTGACATGTTCCTGGGGCTCGGTCAAAAGTCCACTTTTCAGTCTTATTGCTTTATTTCTTTTCTTCTTTCGTCTTTCTTCTTTTCTACTCCCTTCGTCCCATAGTGTAAGACATTTTTTGATATTAGTGTAGTATCAAAAAACGTCTTACATTATGGGACGGAGGGAGTATTTTCTATTTTAAAATTTTATGAACATTTTAAAATTCATGGATAATTTCTAAAACATTTTTTCTAAATGCATATTTAAAAAAACAATTTTAAATCCATGTTTTTTGAAAATTAGTGTTATTTTTGCTGAATCCATGAATATTTTTTAAAAATCATGATTTTTTTTGAATTCATGATTTGTTTTCAAATTCTTCATTTTTGAAATTTTTTGAACTTCTTCAAAATTAATAGAAAAACGGTGCTATTTTCTTTTTACCTAGACAACAGAAAGAAACCCGCTAAATAGTTGGTCAAGCGAGCATGATTTTTTTCGATAATCCGATCTGGCAGGATTGAGTGTGTGGTCGGGCAAGATTTATTGGGCCCACCCATGAGAGCGGCATGTGAGTGGACGTTGTTGTCATCGCCATCGATATATATTAAATTATTATTATGTACTGCCGTCAAAAAACATCTTACATTATGAGAAAAAGAGAGTATATCATAAGATGTTGACTGGCGCATGTCCATGTCAGGCCCGGTTGCGTCGGGTCCGGGCTCCACTGTAGTGGTTATAATTTTTTTAAATGGGATGGGTTTAAATAAGGAGGGGTAGGTGGGTTTGCTTTCTTCCTCGTTGCAACCAATCCACTTGTTGAGCTACAACGCGTTGAGTTCTTCCATCGGCACCAAAGTCCAATCCAGTTAGCGTTTGCTTCAGTGGGCTGTGGCAGCAATGGAACACCAAGAAGAGAGGTTGGATGTTGGTAATTTGGTTTGCACCCCCACCGACACCGACTTGGGGATCCCGATGTCCCCGACCCATCTTCCTCTTTCCTCTCCCACCCAGCCATTTGAAACTGCGGGGAAGAAACCAGAACGCGGATTCGAGCTCCCTGGCTTGTCTTGCAACCCCACGGATGTGGGGCTGGTGCAGGACTGCCTCCGCCCAGCAATCAAACTCATGCAGCCTCAGCCGGAGGAACCCACCCCTTCTGATCCGTTTCGGCTGCAACGCGGTGGTGGGGTTGTTAACCCTGACCTCCCTTGCAAAGACCCGTGGGAACTCCCTGGTACGTACGGACGCACATATGCCCCGTCTATTTTACCTATATATATATATATATATATATATATATATATATATATATATATATATGAAAAATCCATTCTACCACCCGGTGGTAGTTACCCCACATGTCTTATATACTACCATGTGGTACTATATATACTATTTTATTATTCTAAATATGTTTATATACTTTATCTAAGATATTTTAACGCAAGTTACATGAAAAAATTGCATATAAGCCCATATTTTTTGTTATATTTATGAAATACGTACATATTTGTACGTAAAAAAGAGTATGGTTAAAATGTGGTACATACTATCAAAAAAGTAGTATCTATACTACATAAACATTGTTATATACTACATACTACACGTACATACGCCAGTTTAGGACACCTAGGTGCCTGGGCACCTTGCCTCTTCATCGTTGGATCGTGTTCAGCGATTGATTTGGAAACCAATAAAAATGCATCAATTGCTAGTTAATTTAGCAGGCTTTAATTCGTGGACCGTCCCATGCATACATGTCACGTGATAAAAAGGCAGGGTACTAATATGTAGGTCGATATTTATTACTTTCTTATATAGCATGTATTTTGCCCTTGTATAACAGATCAAATTAGGAATGGGTACGTATGACGCAAGATTTCATTGGATATATACGCACTCTGAGAATGCACATAATTTTGGTAGTAGGTATTGCATACCCGTATTAGATAGTTAAAAAATAAAATAAAACATAAATAGTTCTAAAAATAAATTATTGGGTATATACGTACCCTCATGTGTACATAATTACATGAGTAGGCATTAGATACCTGTATTTGTACATGATATCGTTAGTAGGTATTTTTTTTATGCAATCGTTAGTAGGTATTAAATACCCATATATTTACATAAATTATTGGGTATATACGTACCCAATATGTACATAATTTCGTTAATAGGTATTAAATACTCATATTAAATAGTTAAAAATAGAACGTAATAGCTCAGAGAATAATTTACTGGGTATATATACCCGCGTATGCACATAATTTTATTACTAAGTATTAGATACCCGTATTAGATAGTTAGGAAACAAAAATACGCGTATTAGATACTCATAGTAGTTCAGAAGAAAATAAAATATTACTTTGATTTATTGTATGGCAAGTCTTGCATGCCTAATAGTTAAAAACGAAAATAAAATGTAAACATGGAAAGTCTTGCATGAAGAATAATTAAGAAACAAATCAAACATTCATTGTGCGGCTGTACATACCTAAAACAATCAAGGTGTCCGGACACCTAGGTGT